>NW_022885018.1:0-28286 GCF_011952205.1 Bombus bifarius | reverse complement strand
ATGCTCGATGACGAAAGGTATTTCAAGGTGTAATTACATCCACATCCAATTGGATCGCACCTTCGTTCGGTTGCTAGGTCAACAACCTTCGATGCCAACAAGGATGGGAATTTAATTATACCACCGTCCCTTATGCGTCTGTGGCATCCGAGGTGACAGAAAATGTTCGACTTGTAATTTCCTGCTTTTTGAATATTTTATCTGTTCCTATCAATCAATCCCTTTATACTGTGTATGTCGTATTCGATTATTTGCATGATCTATTTCGATAAAAAATAAGCGTAGTGTACAATTTTTGGAAAGAAAGAAGAACGATGAAAAGGGTCGAATAAACGTTTGTGGAAAGATCGATAGTTCAGAAGTGGGAAAATTAACAATGTCGATTTCCACAGAGGAAAATTATAGTACGTAACAGAATTACCAGTACATATTGCAGTAATAATTAGTGCATGTAGTGAAATTACAGAGTACATTCTAAATTCAAGCGTTACATTGCCAAATAAAATACAATCTGAAAATGAAACTGAAAATGAAAATACCGGATTGAAAAGAAACTTTAATAAAACGTTATAACGAGCAACAGCGCGAACACGCAGATTTGTTCGACATAAATTGCAAGACTTTTTGCTCCAGTGGATTTCCATGAACTTTGCGTCGCTCGTCAGGAGGAGAATTATTCATCGAGGGGTAGGAAGCATCCAGAAGAAGGACGCGAGAACGCGCAGGGTCTTAAGCTTCTCCTTCTTTTTTCCTCAAAGGGAAAGGAAAAAGGACAGAGGCGCGCTTCATTAGGAATTTCGAAACTTTGATCGAAAATTCGTTTAATCGAGGCGTTGAAATTGCTATAAGATTCCCGTGATGCTGATCGTGATCAGAAGTAAATCATTCGACTGTAGTTTTCTGTTGCAGCTGGGATGGGTTTGTCAGTATGATGCACTGCCAACCATAGCTCAAAGTATCTTCTTCATCGGCGCTATCTTCGGAGGATTAATTTTTGGATGGGTTGCTGATCAATATGGAAGAATACCAGCTTTGCTCGGAGCTAATTTAATGGGATTTCTCGCTGGGGTGGCTACTGCGTTCACGGGTAGCTTCTGGCAGTTCACTTTGTGTCGTTTTTTCGTTGGATTCGCCTTTGATAATTGCTTCACTATGATGTACATATTAGGTAACCGTTTTTCAATAATTTCTTTTTTGCCCTGAAATTGAGTTTGAAAGCCACACAGTGGCTACAAAAAGTACTTGTACGTATGTATCCTTATTTCCCAATGAAGCGTCTCTCTTCCTTTTTTTTAAATCAGTTTTTACGTTTCATTTTGATAGCATTAATTATTTATAAGCATGTATGAAAGTATTACAAATGATACGAAAGCTAATATTTTAATCAGTTTTATCTTAAGACTTAGTCTTAATTAATTGGTATATATATAAATGCTGTTCTAAATACGATGGTGTACAGTTACTTTTTGTAATTACTGTAAGCAGGAAGATCTCTAAGTTTAAATAACAAAGTAATCTCTACAACATACTGTAAAACTGTTGTTATGCTTGATTTACGACTGACGTTTCTACAAGTATATGAATTTTGCAACAGAACTCACGTTGCCATGCAACAATTTAAATGAAATTGAAAACCATTCAAAGTTACGAAGAAAGATGCTTAAATACATATGAATATACATGAGGTCATACATATTTATTTTTTAACTGCGGCGTTTATATCAAAGAGAGGGAGAGAGACAGAGAAAAATTAATTTTCCTGTTTTATAAGAATTTCATGCAAGATAAAAATATGAAACTTTAAGATATTTAGATTTATATATACCATTGAATATTTATAATATTTAAAGGTAGTTAGTTCGCAATCATTTTCTATACTAATATTTTCCCTCTATACTCGCGATCAATTATAATTTTGTTTTCTCTTTTAACGAGACAATATTCTGATTACAAAGGATTAGTTGTTCAAAATTGCTTTTCATTTCTGGACAACTATAGCATACCAGGGTTTTCATAAATTTTCACTTCCCAACGGAAAGCGAAGGTAACGAATGAATGGTTCTACAACGAACGCTTCCACAACTATAAATCTATGTATATATATACATACATACATGTATATGGTTTTAATTAAAATGAACATCTTCTTCTAGCAAACTTATTTAAAATTCGTAAAAATATCACATAATAATATAAAACAATCAAGTAACATTTTAAATATTCCATTGAAAATTCTAATAAATTGTTTAATATAAGATCGATATAATTCATGCTGAATTCATTGTCTGATATCCATAATACAGGCAATTTATAATACAAAATTTTATTATAACTCTACATGAAAAAATTTCAATTATAATACTGTAGAAATATATTTTCCAGTTATTGTTCTAATATCAATATACTGAAGAGAAAATCTAGACTAGTCTCTGTCTTGAAAGATATTTTATACCCTGAAAGTACAGCGTTAAGACCCTGATTGAAACTTTTGAAGAGACTCTGTTGAAACGTAAGAACGCTGATTGAAAGTTCATCAGACGAGTCATTGAAACGAGTTTTCTTGATCGAATAGCAAGTTTGTCCTGCAGACAGCATTCCAATTGTGAAAATCGAGACCAAAGAAACTCAGGTGACGTGCATTAACCCTGAATCGATGACTCAAGCCGAGGTTGGAAAAATTTACAATTTGTTCGACAAAACAAGGCCAAGTTGACGAGATTCGTGAGCAAGTGGCTGGTTCGTTAATGATTTGGCGTTCGAATTTTCTTATTTCTATTCTAATTATCAAGGTCGATTAAACGATTGATCACGAATATTCGACGGAAATATTGAGAAAGAAGGCTCGATCTGTACGAGTGTAAATCGTATTTTAATCAATGACTTGAGAAAGTGAGGTATTGATTGAAACTAAGATAAGTGATACTAATTCGTTTCGAGCGCGTAACAAATTACATCATCGGATTCATTGATTTGCAAATAATTCTATATTCAGTTCCGTATTTATAATCGAGCGTAGCGAAGATAAAATGAAAGGGACGTGATTATCCGAGGGTCTCACAACTAGAGGAAAATCGATGGGAACGAGGAAATCCTTAATTGTAGAAACTGCGTAGAAAATACCGTGGAAAATATCATATATATTTTAATAGAAATATTTTTGTACTTTTTTTTAAACACTAAAACTTTAGAGCTTTAGAAGCTTTATGTATTAGTATACGTATTTATACAGACTTTGAAATTCATAACAAATTTCTCTAGATAGATGCGGATTTTTTGTATTGTTTCGTATGTATACTTGTGTCACTTTTCTTTCTAACGATATTTAGTTAAAAAGTTCGTCTATATCATTTATAATAGATTTTGTTTTTATTTATATTAATGTTAATTTTATATTAATAAAAATCACTGAAATTTTCAGTATCATCATTATTTAGTATCATCGAATTTCTTTCTTCTTTATGTTCCATATTATTATTAAAATTCTCTAATAAACATTCAAATATCCTATAGAATATTTCCATTATTTTTCACGTATTATTTGCAGTCATATTTTCCATATTTTATTATCGATAAAGTTTGAGTTGGTTCTTTAAATTCCTATTCAACATTCCAGCTAACCAGTCGATATCAATAACACGTGCCTTTTTTCCTGCCAGGATTTATAACTTATTCAAGCAGAACCTCACTCGACCAGCTCGTTGAAAGCGTAGAATTCGATCAACTTCATACAACTCACATACAAACTGCAGATAATGCTAACAGTGGGAGGAAAATATGAGACTGCAAAGCGTATAAACCTAGTAGTTTATAAAAGCATTTACATATTTGCCACAGAAAAATTATATGTATGTAATATCGTGATGTAATATGTTCACAAAGAGTGGACAATAGAGATGTTAATCAGACAGAGAAGACGATTGTGGCTTAACTTGAACTATTCATACCAAACGTACAGAACACAGCGCAATCCACACTCTCTCGGCAACGCCACTCGCAACCTCCGTCTCCGCTCGACTCGCACTCGGCTCCTCGACTCGCACACTGTTTCTCGACTCACTGTTGTCGCATTCTATTGCCCTTTTCCTAGGCCCACCGCACACGTGTTCTGCAGACGCTCGTAGCCAGGGTCACGTAGGTCTTTTCCACGAAACTATGCACTTGAAAAGACCGATGACACATTGATGGGCCCGACGGCGCCTCGGCTCTCGCGACATTGTTCATAGTTCGCCCGATATTTCCCAGGCCTTTCGTCCACCATACTACATGTATGTAGAATATGTGTTATATAAAACATTCTGAAATTTCATTAGCATTGTAATGATTATATTGGTAAAGTTTGAAGCATTTCTGAAGATGCACATAGAAGTTACGAGATATTTAATGCAAACATTTATTTAGTACAAATATACAGCATAAATAGTTATCTTAAACATGTAATAAATGGTTATCAAATATCGGGATTTATTAATATAATAAATGTTTGACTATTTTTATAATTAAATATTTTTGTAATTACTGTGAAATATATAATTACGCTAAATAATTTTGTATCTTGTATATAGATTTTTAAATTTACTTAATTGAAACTCTGCATTATAATAACCGTATTTATCATTCTGACGTCATATTCGATATAATTATTATATGACTTTATTACGATCCTAATGAAATTCCAATATATTCATGAATATATAACAGAAACGTAATAATACTTTGTTGTACTAATTATGATACCATCATATATAATAAATATAAATAAATAAAAAATGTCTATAAATGCTAAGATACTTTTACGAGCCAACAGGCGAGAAGGAAGAAACGAAAGAAAAGAAAGAAGAGAACGAACGTTAATCAGTTTCGAAACGTTAACAACGTCCTTGCGTTGGACGGTGCTCGCGTTTATCGATTGGTCGCATTGCGAGATATCGGTCAGATTATTATTATTAATACGATCGTCTGTAATTTATCTTTGCTAACTGTGCCGCACGGAATCTTCGTTTACAATAAATGAGTTGTCGCTTTTGATCGAACGGTAACACGATATGAAATAACTAATAATAAATAACTAATAATAAATAATAAAAAAGGCAGTAAACCTTGAGAGGCGAAGTGATGAAACGAGTGGTCTCAGAGAAGCTTCTTTACGTCTTCTTCTCCTTTCTGTATCCTTTCTATGAGAATAATATCTCGTCTTCAGAAGAGATCTCCTCGCCCTATCTACGCGTTGTAAAGGCAATACAAACTGAATGATACATATATTTAAAAAACGATATTTTGTTGGTTTTATGAATATTGATTTTTATAACGTGAGGTTCTTCTACTCTTATTTTCTATTAAATTAATGATACATATATTTTAGAATGGCTGTCGCAATGGTGATGATGATGATGGTGATGATGATTTGCGAAAGAAGATGTTGAAAATTACAGACAGCATAAATAATATTTAGATTTCATGGAAGTTGATTTTTGTAATGCGAGGTTCTTCTATTCTTGTTTTTCATTAAATTTCTATGTAGAAAATTATTAAACATTTGGATATAACTGGGAGATTATTTCCGTTCATGCGTACCGGAGTTACTCGATGGTCTCGTACCGAAGCTGATAACCAACCCAGATTTTCAGGAAAGCGATTAATAGCTTAAAATTTATTCGTGCGAGATAATAATCCAAAATGTAGTTAAAGTTTTTAAGCATTGTTTGTTAGGATTACGAGAAAATGATGAATTAACAGTTATGTATAGACACGTTATATATATGTAGGAGGTCCAGAGCGTATTGGGAAAATTTACGGCGAATTAAACAGGAAATTCCGAGATATTTGCTCAAAATATCTGATTTGTGGAATTATCCTATAGCTATTTTATTTAATAAAAATTAATTCAGGTAATTTTAGAGAATAGAAATATCTGAAACTCGTGATTTAAACGAACGTTCGTCATTTTGGTTTATTATGAATTCTAATTGGTTCATTATGAAGCATGAAAAGTAAAGATCAATGGTACAAAGTGATTTTAAATAAGGAAGCGAGTTCCATGGTAAACATGGTTCGAGCATCGCAATTATAATAAAGCAAAAAAAAAAAAAAGAAACAACCACTGAGCGGTAATTATCAGGAAGCCACTAGTTACAACTAATTGAAGGTGATTCCGGATTAGAAGCAAGCCACTATTAAATGGCTAACACGGTTGCTTCATTAAGAGCAATTACTCCCTATTTTACGGCAACTACAAATAGACGTTGTTCACTATGATATATTTCCACGTGTTTATCGCATCTTGTCCTGTTATACGATTAAAGAGTTACAACCTTGCGTTTCTAATTTATTGGACGTATACGCACCAGACATTAATTTCGTCTACGTATTCGTGAAATTGCGAGATTCATTCATCGCGAAGGTCAGTTCAATTGTTCAAGATAACTTCTCATCGTTTTAATCTGTTTTCTTGTACGAAAATAGAGTAATATTTACTTGTCATTGCACTGTGGATATATATCGATATGTTCGTTCAGGAAGTCAATTGTTTTCATCGAATTAGACTCGACTTTCCGTAGAGAATGTTCGTTTCGACATAAATATGTATCTCAGGCTTATCGATCTTTCAATATCTACCATAAATAGCTTAACAAGGTAACACACGCTCGTGTTTGAATTATGTAAATGATCCTTTGACTCTAACGATCCGTTTATTCACAGTTAATTTATGATATTGCTAGTTACGCGTGATTCTACCTTTTGTATCTTTAAGAAATACAGGGTGATTGGTAATTGGTGGTACAAGCGGAAAGGGGGTGATTCTACGCGAAAAAAGAAGTCGAAAATATAGAATAAAAATTTAAAAATTTAAAAATTTAAAAATTTAAAAATTTAAAAATTTAAAAATTTAAAAATTTAAAAATTTAAAAATTTAAAAATTTAAAAAATTTTAAAAATAACGTCAATTGAGACAACGATCTACAGTGAGATCCGTTATAACGAGACGTGATAAAGTGCACGCGTACCGAGCGAAAATTCAAAGTCGATTTTCTCGAAAACAAAGCCTCAAACGAAAAATTTTTATTCTATATTTTCGACTTCTTTTTTCACGTAGAATCATCCCCTTTCCGCGTGTACCACCAGTTACCAACCACCCTGTATAATTCGTAAATAGAAACGTATTCTTGTCGATAAGTATCGAAACACTTACGGAAATTTAAATGGGCTTGAACAATCATCGGGAAATTATTAAAGTCCTTGTTATTAGATCTAAACACGATTTAATCGTAGAACTAAACACGTTTGTTAAATTAATCTATATATTGTATATCTACTTTTTATATATTTGTAACTCAAATTTTTCTTCTTCATATTGCGTTAAGTTGCCCCAAAAGTTTCTTTCGTTTTATATTATTTTATTGAATTACGTATGATCTATTTTGTCCCAATGAATATAATTCAATAAAATAATATAAAACAAAAAATAGTATGCGTCTATTATCTCCTTACGAGACGAAAGAAATTTCTGCGACAACCTAATATATTGTTCCATTCTTTATTCACAGAATATTTCTTTCACAGATGATTCTTCTAAATATTATGTTTTTTATTCCTGTATTAGAATACGTTGGACCAAAGTGGATGACATTCGTGGCGAATATGTCGATCGCAATATTCTTCACATTTGCAACTTGCATTCTACCCTGAATCGCCTATTATTTGGCCGACTGGAGGATGACCTGTATTGTCACCTCAGTTCCTTTTGTTCTAGCCGTAGGTACGCCATGGTTGATACCGGAAAGCGCTCGATGGCTGGTCAGTCAAGGTCAGATAGACAGGGCCATTAAAATCCTTGGTAAATTCGAGCGAATCAACGGCACCAAGGTGCCCGATGACATCTATAGACGATTCCGGGTAAATAAACCGATTACCGCAATCTTTTCCGTATTTTCTACTTTTATGATCTTTCCTGCTTTATGTGCGTTCTATAAATACCAATTTATATGCCTTTAAGCATATCATATAATCATTTTCTTTGAATAGAAGTCTAATTGGGTCTTTTACGTAATGAAAATTTGTTTACAACCTAGTAATTTTATATCTTATTCATCACCTAAATTGCCAGCGATAAATTGCTGTCAATTTCTGTTATTGTCTGTTATTGTCTATTTCTGTAATGTTATTTATTGAATTTGTATATTGTTTTTATCTTTGAAAATTTTTATACAAATAGATTAAACATTTGGAAACTGCTCAGTCTATGAATAGATCATGGCAATATTAACATTAATGTACGATATAAGGAGATAATCGACTTTCAGAGGTTTGATGTTTTATAAAGTAAAATGAAAAAATTTGCGAACGTCCAAGTAAACTATTTCGAAAGGATCGTCTCATACAAATATAACATAAACTTTCTTCCGGATTTTATCGTAATCTTTGTACACATAACAGATTCACATAAATTTGTAAGAAAAACAGACAAACGACATTAACTAGTTAAAAATTTGCTAATAACAGGAAACCTGTGCCAGAATCTGCAAAGAGGAGGAAGCAGACAAAACGTACTCCGTGTTGGATCTATTTAGAACGCCACGACTACGGAATATCACGATTCTATTTATTGTTATTTGGTTCGTATCGCTATTAAACAGATATCAAATAGATTGACGTAAAATCGGAATTGTATCTTGTAAAAATCTCACGAACAGTTTTATATCTTTTGTCTAAAAATACTTCATTTCTGAAGCAAGGAATTTGCTTCTCACATGAAATATGATAGCGTGCTTTTCTTTATCATATGAAATTGTTTTACGAAATATAGGATGGCGATTTCTTTGGTGTTCGATGGTCACGTACGAAACGTCGATAATTTAGGCCTGGACGTGTTTGTTACGTTCACGATTGCTGCAGCAACCGAGCTGCCTGCTGACACGTTCCTCACGCTCGTTCTTGATCGATGGGGCAGAAGATGGCTGGCGTGTGGTTCCCTCGTCATTTCTGGTATCTTCAGCATCTGGGCTTCTGCCGTTTCCAATAGTTCGTACATTTCGTTTTTATATATTCACCCTTCTATATTACTGATCAATCTTCTAAATAACCTAAGTCGATAATTTTGACTTAATCAGACGAATATTTTTCATTCGTATAACATTGTGCTTTTTGAAAGGAAGAAAATGTATATTTTGGAATATTTATAACATGCAAATGCTTGTAGATTATTTGCTACATTGCTAGAATAGTTTCCAAGCCCTATCATGTATCCGTTGTAAAGATATTTTATTTCCCCTTCTACTGCTTTGATCATAAGATCGCTTCGTATTTCCGCATATATCAAAGGGCGTTGGCAATAGTCCTCAAAATGATGGGCTTCAGCGCTCCAGCAGTGCTATATGGCTTTCAGTAGCCGTAATCCATAATACAATCCCTTAGATTCAAATTGGCTAGATTAACGTTTTATAGATAAGAAGCTTATTGCTTGTGCTTAGCTTAGAGCTAAGCACGCTTATATTAAGCTTAGCAAATGCTTGTATCAACTATTGCAGACAACCAGACAAATTACAGACAGATAAAATAATTTCTTCCCTTTTTATTCCTTAAAATTTTCTAAAATTATTTCATAAAAAATTAGAATTAAAAACTAATGCTAAAATTTTTTTTCAGGTATATATACAGCTTCTCTGGCAATTCTCGGTAGATTTTGGATAAACATTTCATACAATATCGGTCTCCAATATGCGGCTGAAGTATAACCAACTGTGGTTAGAGCTCAGGGTGTAGCTTTGATACATATAATGGGATACGTTGCTAGTATCCTCGCACCCTTCGTAGTCTATCTCAATGTTGTGTCCTCGTTCCTACCTCTTCTTGTGCTGGGCACACTCGGAATTATGGGCGGTCTTCTGACTCTCTTTTTGCCGGAAACATTGAATAAGGATCTTCCGCAGACGCTGCAGGACGGCGAGGATTTTGGAAAAGATCAGAAGATGTGGGATGTACCTTGTATCGGAAGGTAAAATCACATAAAGGAACTTTCGGTCTCCTTTTTTCAAAGATATTCACAGATCTTCAAGCTCCAAGTTCAAGATTCTCAAGCATTCTATTAGATCTACATCTTCGTATGCTTTCGTATTACTTTCTTCTTAAAATCTGTTAAATCTCTCAAAAGAAAACTGGACTATCTTCTTTCTTCAAATGCTTTTTAAATCTTTTGAACAGAAGAGAAGGATCGAGTTGGGAAGTTATTCAAATCTTTAAGCGATTGGATTCAATATTTTTAAACGCAATGTGTTACGCCACGAGGCGTACAACAGGCTGTATTTTCTAACCGTCGCTCGCGGTCCTACAACATCGCAGACGGATCGTCGCGGCTGCCCGGCAAACAAACATTGTAGTGGCAAGCGCATGGTTCATTAAGCAGGGCGACCTCCAGAAACGTCGACTCGTGGCCGTTATTTTACCTCGCGTAAAAGAATGTGGCGTGATCCGAAAGTAGTGGGGGTCGCCTTCCAGAAAAGACGAAAATAATCGAAGGGCGGGCAGTTCCTTCTGACGAGTCAAACGTGACACACCGAACATAGCAAACGAATTTATCTAGAGATCAAAGTCGAGTCAAATTTCTGTAACATCTTCATCAGATTATTGTAAAATATATTGTTCTATGTTAACCTGTTAATACAGTGTTACATTCATTAAACCACCTCTGTTATCCTAAACGAAACAGGGGAACGACTATTTCGCGGCGTCGATTAACATGATCGTAGCGAGAATTTACGACTCTGGCTGACGCGTTCTCCTAGCGGCCGCGTCTCTCCGCGAACGGTCGTAACACAATGTTTTGACAGGAAACGCGAGGACGAGGAGACACCACCGGTCGCCATGTTCCGATCATTTTCTAGATGCAGTGCGAGGAATTCGATGAGAGCGTCGCTTCGCGGTGAACCTTTAAGGAGTAGCGTGCTACGGAGATCGAGTATAAAATCGAGGAAAAGCGAAAACTCGATCACAGAGGTCGAAAGGCTGTAGCGAAACGTTCACCACGAAGTACAATATTTGTCGCGTTGATCTCGAGCAAAGAATCTTTAGTCTTCCAAAAACGTGCAATACATGTATTAGAGTAAGACAAGTTACTGAATCCAGTAATCTTAAATTCCACCGTCATTAATATTCATTATCACAAAACAGCGGATTTTTATGCAATTATGGGTGATTCGAAGATACGAAAATTTATAGAATGCGTATGACGCAAAATTTTGTAAAATATCCAAATGTACAGCACTATCGATGATATTTAATGGATAGAAACATACTTTTGCCCAAGTCCTTTCGATTGTATCAAATCTTTCAATTGTATTATTGTATCCACGAAAATATGCATTTGCATAGAGATCCGCAATGCAATTATCATCGCAATTTTTCATCAACAATGATTGATTAAAAATTCAATCATTAGGCGAGCGAATAAAAATTAGAGTAAGAACGTAGGTTAAAATAATTGTCGTAAATTGTCGTGGGTAGTTAATGTTAAAAATTAGTACTTTCCTTTGTTATAAAAGTTCCTGAAATTGTTCGTACAAAAGCTCCATCTTATAGAATATAGTGCAATAATCGTTATACTAGTAAAATAATAACATCATAAATATACAAAATATATTAACGAGATGAAAATAATATGGACAACGTGGTGTATGGCCACGAGTTTTGTACATATGTACGTGTAAGTATTTGTAGATCGATTAGCAATCGCAGAGACCTCGTGCGCATGTCACGCGACGAGATAGCGCGATTATTTTTATTATGATGTAAATCGTTCTTAGATGTTTTGTAATAAAACTTGCCAGTAAAACCTTCCCTGGATTCTGCTAATAGTTCTTCACCACTTGTTCCTTAGTCGATTGAATTAACGATACAAATAAGTATGAGATTATCTTAGGAAATCTCATTAATATTTTTGTCGACATCTGCGACGTAAAAGCGGGGTAATAATATTTTGAAGTTTTGACGACGCGTTGCTTACTATAGATATTGTCTGTACAGGATTCATCAATTTTTAGAGAGCCTAGTCTCGCCGAGATGGACATAATCCTCTTTAAAGCTGAACGTTTTAACACGTAATCCCACTAGCAAGCCATTGCAAAAATGATATTTCGATTAATGATGGAAAATCGCTTTTGAAGACAGAAAAATCTTCTTCGAAGGAAAAATTTGACCTAAATCTTTCGAATAAAATTAACGTAAAATCTGTGTTACGCCACGAGGCTTACCACAGGCTGTATTTTCTAACCGTCGCTCGCGGCCCTACAGTGTCGCAGGCAGACCGCCCTATCTGCCCGTCGGATCATATACAATGTATCGACGAGAGCATAGTTGTTGCCAAGCAGCGAGCTCTAGAAACGTCGATTTTTGACCGTTACGTTTTTCACGCAAGAAGAGGCATACGTGATCATAGGCGCGAGCGGTGGCGTGACCCGAGCATAGTGGGGGTCATCTTCCAAATGAGACAAAGGAATAATCGAAGGGGATCAGTTCCTTCTGACGAGTCAAACGTGACACTTCGACAAATCTGACGAGCAAACGAATTTATCTAGAGATATCGTAAAGTCGAGTCAAATTTCTGTAACATATTCATCATATTATTGTAAAATATATCATTCTATGTTAACCTGTTAATACAGTGTTACATTCATTAAACCACCTCTGTTGTCTTAACCGAAACAGGGGAACGACTATTTCGCGGCGTCGATTAACATAGTCGTCGCGAGAATTTACGCCTCTCGCTGACGCGTCCTCGCGACCGCATCTCTCCGCGAACGGTCGTACCAACTGTAACAAAGCATTTATTGACAAATTTAATATCTTTCTCCATAATCTCCATAAATCTGCAATACCCTTCCTTTGTATTTGTGTGCGTTATTGAATTGAATAAGACACCGATATAACAAGTTATAAATCACAGTTTATTCCAACAACGTCTCTCCGCGAACGGTCGTAACAATCTGTATATAAAATCGATAATTTCAGCATTCAACATGCTGTATATTATAATGCCAAGTTCACGTTATGTTCATAAAGAGTACAGAGATAATCTTCCAAGAAATTTCTCCCTAGAAGTGCTTGAAATCTCTTCTTGGAGAATCTTAGAAATGCGCGAAGAATATTCCAATTTCAGAGTGTTTCGAGAAATATCGTCGAGCTACAAATACCTGGAATTCGAATCGCAGCGAGTATTCGACGTATGCGTGGGAGTCGTTCGTGCTGTTACAGTGGAGAAACATGTTTTTGTTTTTACGGAGGTACAATTCAAGACTAATTGTAGATGTAACGCGATTTAAAGCTATAATAAGCGTGGAAAAACCATTCGCGATCGGCCAATTACTTTTTCCACTGTCAATTTATTAATTACGATTGCTTCTGAAAGTTTTCCTACGCGTAACTGCTAAACGAGAATTTTCCCATAGATCCCAGAAATTTCGTACACTTACTTTGCCATACCAGCTACCACAAGCAACCAAGAAAATATCGATGTCTTAATTTTCGCAACTTTCAGACATTCTTGAAATTTAGATAAATACAAATACAAATGCAAAACAATGCCGTTATAGATAAATACAAAAATTTCGAAGTTTTCCGCTTCTCAGAGAAATTTTGCTTGCATGTGTACGCAGTGCTCAGAAACTCGGCAGATTTAAGCCTAAAAGGATTAAAATTCGATGAAAAGATTACGAGATAATAAACTTCAAAGTCGATTACCACGGAAGTTTACATCGTGTGAAAGATTAAAAGGAATATTCTGACGAGCAGCTCTTAATAGTTTCAGCGTCTGATCCTCTAAAAACGTGACATTAATTGTTCGTGCCAAAGAGGCAGCTACGAATTGCAAAATATCGCGAGAATTCGATCTCGACGGGCGTAGAAAAGGCAGGGGCGGGAGAACAAAAGAGGATAACGTCTCAGATTTAAAAATGCGCTTGTCACATGATTTTTAAAACTTGTTTTTTTCGGTATCTAAAGCACACTTACAAACACGATTTTTTTTTTTAATTCGGTGAGCCGCGGAGAGCTGAATACGACTTTCGTATGGAAAGTCACGAAGGTACGATACGTTATATTTTTGCGAACTACTTACTTCATCTAGTCGGTTTTTTTCTTCTTTTTTCTTGAAGGAACGCATGGTTCTATATCGCTCTCTTTCTCTTCTTCTTCTTCAATGTAATTTTCACGTAGGAGACTTATCCGCCTCAAGTACGTATTATAATCTTTTATTGTAGACCATCGACGAAATGATTCTTCTCGATACCGTTTAGTAGCATCGTTATGGAAAATTCTTCTCTCTTCTCATTTTAATTCCCTTAACAGTCAATGGAATCCGATGCTATGCGCACAGCTACGTACGTGCAGTGCTATATCATCTCTATTCCATAAATATCGTTCACTGCCCCAATGTTAAGGTTCAACATACGAGAGTTCGCGACCTTTATCGTAGTTTCTGTCGCTAATTAATATTAACGTGATGCAATCTGAAGCGACGAGTAATGAATATGCCCCTCTAGCGTGACGAGTTATCGATCATACATGTTACGAGACGATTGTACCATTATTCGGTGCCAACTAGTAAGGTTGCGGAGAAGCATGCTGTCGACGACAGACGAGATTAATCTTACTGATTGCAGTCTTGACACAGACACGCACATATGTAAATGGGACACTTGTAAAGTTTCTATCACGATCGTTGTATTCTTTTTTTGCTTACGTAAAATGTGAAAGGCATTGTGACTCGTTTGCGATCATTGATAGTTTGTTTGGTGAGTGTGCTGTTATGAGTGGGATTAGTAGATGAAAAGATGATTTAACGTGGCGATTTTTATGATTGTAAATATTGACATCTTTTGACGCCGATTTGTATGTTTTTTTAATATTAATATAGAGTGGAATAGATACACCATTGGGGATTAAATGTTTTTAATCTTTCGTTTCTAAGCTTTAATTAATTACGTTTCAGAGTTACTCGAATGAACTATATCTTAAAGAATAAAATTCGAGTTTGATTATGCGTTCGTAAAAATTGGATTAAATTTGAGTTATTGCCACTTGAAGACACTTCGTTACAATAATCATTGTAAATAAAATTAAGAAGTTAAGTAAAACTAGGAACATTATATTTGTCTACGATTTTTTACATTTCTGCGAGACGCACATGTTTCATTGCTAACGAAATAATTAAGTTTATTATAAAATATGAAGGTAAATACGCTTCGTATTAGCAAGTTAATTTTCGAAAGCTAAATGTAGATATTATTATTTGAATGTCATAAATACCCGATACAACAAGTACATACATGAAGTGACACACACTTGTGTATTCATGAGTTTTTAATTGCCTTCTACGAGTTTACGAATTATAAAATTTTATAATTACAAATTACACACTCGAATGATAGATTATTTAAATATTTAAATACGTGTAATAAAATTTCGATTTATTCGATAAATATTATGTTCAGATAAACTCTCCGTTTTGTCTACTTTTCATATCTTTTGGAATCTTGTTAAAAAATAATGAAAAATGGGGTTCGTTATAAATTCATGATTTAGTTAACGATGTTCAAGGACGTTTAATCTGAAGGATCAGAAGGAAAATCACGATCGTTACGAGACAACGTGAGAAAATTTAATGCCGCAGATTGTCTGAAATCAGCCATAATCGCATTGTTACTTACTGAGCGATTCTTAGATCCTTTAGTTCTGTTTGTTTTGCCGACGAAACACGTATAACATGATCTGTTACCGATACTAGGTGATAAATGAACAATAAGGAAGTGAAACTGGTAAATTCCATGAAGGAATACATTATCAGTTTGGAAAAGATAGATGATCAAGATAGATCACGATCATTATGTATTAGTATGGCAAAATGAAGACTGAAATATTTGTACAATATTACAGTAAATAATTAATAACAGATTTCGTGTTAATAAAATGATAAAAAATATTAAATTTAGGTTTAATATTTTAAGCATTTAAAAAAGATGGAACAGAAAACTGTGATAGGCTTTGATCTTTGAGTATTAGATGGTACGATAAGTATCGTTTTCGAAAAAAGAGTATTAATAAATGTAAAGCATTTTAAAAATGAAAATTTTCCATTAGCAAATTTCTCGTCTCTTCTAGTCAGAAATTAAAATTGAATGAACTGTTTTTGGGTAATATTATGGAATTCTCTTTAGTTACGTGTTTATAATACATAACAGAAATGTATCTATTGTTCAAGATCCATCGTTCTACTGTTATGGAAACCAGAAGCGAACACAGATTTCCCTCAGTCCGACCTCTACACAGTCAGTGAAAGCATTTTCATACAACAAAGTAAAGATAAAAAATTTTCCTTCGACGACGCAATGCGATTCCAGTCACGTTGCTTAATGATCTATCAAGGTAGACAGGATTCTTGAGGAACCAATGTAATTACGTGACTACGATCATAATTTTTCTAAGGTCTCTGTACCCATAAACAATATTGTGATCCCGTTTGTTATTTAATATAATTACTTATATCTAGTTATATTTAGTTATTAAATATTAGCATAATTTACTATATGTAATTCAGTAAATCGGTACAAGATCTAAAGAAAATATTTCTTACGTATGATTTTGACGAACTTTGTGTAAAAATCTATAAAACTAGAAGTTGCTTAGTTTATATACAGATAAAGAAAAGCATCGTTTATATCGTCGAGATATCACATTTATATCATTTTAAAAATAAAAATTCTTCATCAAAGCGAAGAACATTTTCATAAAAAATTACGAACAGAATATCTCGATTCTACAATCTACTGTAAACAAGATAAGTATCGATAATGAATAAATCTTGACATTGAATTTTATTCAAAAAGTTTTATTCAAAAGTGATATCAAATAATCCGTAATGACATTTATTACTCCAATCATATCAGTCAACTACTACCTACCGCGTAATACGCGATCGATTTTCAAACGCACCCTCCCCGTCCCCCCCCCACCCAAATAGAGTTTCCAGTGTAATTCTGTTATTCTTGAATCTTCGGCTTGTTTTTCATTTTTTAGCTCACTTTAAAATTTCTTCTGGCTTCAATTGTGCCACGATTTAAAGTTTTCCGTGTATACGTTTAGGACGTTACTGCGTGCGGAAATAGTACAGAAGGCCTCTAATTATACCGTCTACAATATTATTTATAGACTTTGAACCATATAGTACGTAAGTATGTAATTGTATATCTGTCGTGGTTCATTTTATCCTTCTCTGTTGCGTGAACCAGCGGTTAGGAGCGACACTAAATCAAGTGGGAATGAAACTCGTTGAAACAACGCTAGACATGGTAACGGATCCATGACTGTGCTTCTGTTATTACCAACGCCAGTAACGGTTAAACCTATTGCATGTGTGTAAGTTGGAAGTTACGTACATAACTTATGCACACCCGTTGTGTGTTTCGCGATCCCATATTTCTTTTAATTTGAATTTTATGAAACTTTTTGTTCGATAATTGATGTGCCATATTACATCCGTCACATTCAATGTTATATGGTGTAATTTCTTTAGTTGTGGTGTTATGTAAGTTACGAGGTCATTCCTGTGTTTGGACATGTGTTTGGAATGTAGTGTGTATCTTTCTCTTCGTATGTACATACTGAGTAGAGACTGTCTGTCTTTCGCTAGAAGAATATTCTGCATATAGTTATTTACTGTTCTTGATATTTGATTTTGGAAATTTAATTTTCGCTTTGCTTGTATCTTCGAGCGTAAGGTGAAATTTGTACAGACATATCTAGTAATTTGTTAATCGTACTGTTCGAAATTATTGTGTGTGTGAATATTTCGGTGAATATAAACTACGAAAACCTGTCCTTGATTTTTTATGGTAACAAAGCAGTCTTTTCAGAAGAAACAATATTCATAAATCAGTCCCTTCGCAAAAAGCTAATTCTACGAATCTTGTTAGAAGAAACCGGTTGACGAAACTACGTGTCCCTTCAGGAGAGGTCTAATTTATAGAGGTAGCTTGCAAGAAAAAACCAATCTCACAAAAAGCTTGAGCATTCTTAATTAATCCTCTTTAGAATTCAATTACATTTATGCCTTTTGTAAATATTAATTCTAAAATAACGATGCTAACATTTCTAACCTACAGAGTATCAACAAATAACATAACGCAATTCCCCATTTCAATTAAATATGAAAAATATACTAGAGTCGATCCAAGATCAAACCCGGTAAAACAAACGACAAATTTACCTGAAAAGTCCACTGAATTCGTTTCAATACATCCGTTATTTAAATTGCAAAAATCAGTTGTGTTTCAACGTCAATTTTTAACACCGTCCATATATCGCAATTTTAGTACGCGACAAGACGACAATACAATTCATTTCAACACCATTGAAAAGTATGGCTGGCTTCGGACAACCGGTTTCCGGCGTGGCGCCACTATGCTTTGGAGAAACAAGGAAATACATATGTATGCACCTTGCTTTTTGTGAGACAGAAGAACTCTGTGTCTCTGTTCTACCAACGTCGCTGTTGCGACGATTTGCCGCAAACCTAAATGGAGTTCGATCAATGGCGACGCGAGCACGTGGTCCTCGATGTCCGCGATCGGGAAATCGTGTTTTCCAAACTATTTCTAGTTTCGCCGGTTCCACTGTCAATCAACGTTTCTTCCTTTGGTTCCGTTTCTCTTCGATTCTCTCCTTTTTTATTGGCAAACACGTGTCACCGAGTATCGTGTTCGTCTTCGCTAAGCAAGCTTATTTCATCATATTTGTACAAGACTTCGTGAACATCGGACGTTTTTCTCCTCTCTTTTCGAATAAGAAAATCCTATCGTTGTTTAACTAACAATTGCATTTCTTTAAATGGAAATGTGGTCGTGTCTCCTTTATATTTTCAATTAGCCAGGGAATTTAGGTTTATTGCCGTGGAAACTTGATCGGTTGTTTACGTAAGGATCTGCGACTCTGCTTCATCTTCGAGGAAAATTTCATCGAATACAATCGTTTCACTCAATGATTGGATCAGTCGAAAGGGAGATTCCGTGACTGCCTGTATAAATATTGATCATAGTGTCTCTTGAAGGGAAGCTGTACCAATCTTGTTGATTTAACTACTGATCCTACTTTATCCTCGAGAAAAATTACTTACTTTGATTGTTTGACCATTAATTTTAGCGTTTCTTCGAGGGAAACAGTGTTGATCGCTCGAGTCTGCTTCTTTCTCAAGGTAAATTGTATTTACTATTTACTCGATCAGCTATTTTATTTTCTTTTCCCGGAGAAACCTTGTTTCTCGCCTGTTTGACCATCCGCGCTATTTCTTCTTTGAGATAAACTGCAGCGATTATTCGTGTAATCAACAAATCTACTTTTTCTTTCTTTACGAAGGAAATCGTGTATTTAACGAAATCTCGCTTGTTTAGTCATTGATTCCGCTAACTTTTCCAAATAAATCGTCAATCATTCGCTCGATTGCCAATTCTAATTTTGCTTCGAAGCAAACTGCGTTGATTATTCGTATAACCTTTTTAATAGAAACTGTTTTTCGCCTATTTTATCGCCAATTTCCTTTTCAAAATAACATGTATTAATTATTCGTTTAATCGCAGATTTTATTTTATTTTATTTCTATTTCTATTTCGTTTTATCATCGATTTTCCGCCGTCTTCAAAGAAACCCACGTGAATTACTTTAATTGCTTTTTCAAACTAATTTTATTTCTTTACTTTTAAATTAAGAAGCAGCAACGAAAATGCTACAATAACGGAAAAATTCTTCGGTTATCTCCACAAAGAACACGAAGGTATCGAACTTAGTGTATTGAGACATTTTGTTCGTTGGAAGTTAGTCGACGACATTTGGAACGGAAAGATACATTTGACATGATTTAGTGTGACGTTGAGAGAGAAAAATGGTTTGATCGAGGGTGCCCTTAATTACTAATTTCATAACTTGCTGTTAATCGATCTGACAGTGATATTAGTGGATGTGGTTGGTAGTGCCTGATTAATCGTGATCGATATTTTGAACAAAGAGCAACGAGAAACGATCGCGATTTCTGGAATTTCTCGAATTTTCGAACATTTCGAAAATTATTAGAAAATATTGTAGAAAAATTTCACGATAAGATACAAGATATTTTTGGATTACTCTGTCTGGACTTTGGTTCTTATTTTAATAATTAAAATGATCAATCATCTATCGTATGGGGTGTTTAGGATTAAGATAGCGATTCCAGTGACGAACGTTTATCCCTATTACGAACAATGTCAACGGAAGGACGTAAACTTCACAGAGCTGTTGAAGAGCGATAAGAGCCTGAGCTCATCGGGCTTCCAAACAAACAAAACGATAAAATGTACTCAATGGGAGTATAATTTTACGCAGATTCCATATCCTAGTATAGGAACTGAGGTGAAGTATTCACATCGTTGTCTGAATCGCATGCTTCGAAATTCTTACACTTCTGCTGCGTTCTTTGGGTCATTTCCGATCTAATCTAATCTTGTTATAGTAAATTTCTTAAGTTTAAAGAAAGTATAAGACGATAATTGTTAGTACGGATAATTCCTCGTTCCGATTTTACGCGAACGTTTTTTTCAGAGCATAAAGAACTCTTTCATTCATCGAACTGCGAGCAGAATCGAGATATAAAAATTCGAAGACCGCAGCAGGATTAAAATTATATTCTGAAAAATATGAATCTGGTTTTTCGCTGACTAACTCTTAACCTTGGTGATTAGCTAGATTGGGTATGCGACCGAGAATACCTCGTATCAACGGCGCAGGCCATCTTCTTCTGCGGATCCATCATCGGTGGTTTCCTAGTCGGTTGGATCGCCGATCACAAGGGTCGTATCCCAGCTTTAATGTTCTGCAATGGTATCGCCCTTTTTGCCTCCATTTTCACTGCCAGCGCAAATAGTTTTTGGTCATTCGCCGTCTGTAGGTTTCTCACTGGACTGGCGTTCGATAACTGTATCAACATTCCTCTGATTATCGGTAAGCCTTCTACGAAGTAGAAAGTGCGAGAGGTTCGACCGATAAGCCAATGTTTCAGTCACGCGAGAGATAACGTTAGTATGAAGTCAATGTTTCTATTACGTGAAAGATGATGTTGCGTGAGAAATTTTTGATGAATTGTTCCTCGAAGATAATTTTGACGTTGCTGTACTCGATTGAACTATACGGTTCGAGTTCTTGATTCAACAGCTTTTGCCACCACCAGAGATGAATATATTGATTTTGTTATTGTTAAAGATCGTTTCATCGATTTTCATGTCGTCGAGGATAGTTATATCTTGATATTCTTAAATCGAGTTATACAAGGTGGTTGGTAACTGGTGGTACAAGCGGAAAGAAGTCGAAAATATAGAATACAAATTTTTTTTTTTAATTCTTCCATCGAGACAACGATCTACAGTGAGATCCGTTATAACGAGACGCGATAAAGTGCACGCGTATCGAGCGAAAATTCAAAGTCGATTTTCTCGAAAACAAAGCCTCGAACGAAAAATTTTTATTCTATATTTTCGACTTCTTTTTTCGCGTAGAATCACCCCCTTTCCGCTTGTACCACCAGTTACCAACCACTCTGTATATTCGTTCGAAATGAAAATTATCACAAAATTTTCAACACGTAATTCGTTTAAATACGTTAGAAGCAAAACACGTGCATTATGTAGCGCTTTTTGTTATACGGACCAGCTCAAACTCGGAACATTCACGTTTGCAGAGTAAACGGATTAATTTAAAATCGGAATTATATTTATAATCTTACAATTATCCTACAATTATGTTGATGGTATCGTTCATTCGGCTCGTCATCAATCGCTCCATATTAATAATAACCGGTTTCACTCGATAAATCTTCCATGTTCTATTACTGCAACATAAAGAATAATCGTCGTTAAGTATCTTGATATAATAATCAGTTATTCCGAGAGTCATCGACGATCAATTATCCCACAGTTCTCGAATATATGGCTGTTTCGAAACGAACGTTGGTCGTGAATATCGCCTTTGGCGTATACTTCGCAGTGGCCAGTACAATTTTACCATGGATAGCCTATTATATCGCGAACTGGAGATATTTTACTTACGTTACTGCCATACCGCTGTTATCTGTCGCTATCACACCGTGGATTCTTCCCGAGAGCGCCCGGTAAGTAAACTCCTAATCGTTCGATTATTCGAATTCCCAACTTGCGCTTTGAGATTTATGCAAATTTACTTATCGATCCATATCACTCGTATTTGCTCTGTTCAAGTTGGTACGTTTCCAACGGGATGATGGACAAGGTTGTTGAGAAACTACGGAGAATAGCTAGGATCAATCGTAGAAATCCAGACTCGCGTATTTGCGATATATTCGTCGTAAGTTCGATCAAATAGAATTCTAGAAAGCTTACGCGAAATCATACGGTACAGTACTTGAATCTGTGCTGACAGATATATTTGATTCACGTCGAAAACACACAGACTCGCGAATGTATTTTAACATGCATAGACAGGTTTTAAAAATGAAACGCGATGAAAAATGAAATATGAAATGAAACTTGACTGTCGCGATTCCATTGTGGTATTATATCGATCTCGTACAAAATTTGAAGTAAATCTGGGAATTTATATAGAAATTATAAAATATTTACAATTTACAAGTACAATCGGGGATAAAAATAAGCTGCTATAGTTAATGGAAATAGATGTGAAGAAAGTATAATCAAATTAGTATCAGCCTCATATACTTGAGTTTTATTTATTATATTTCCTTCTAATAATATGCGGATAGTTCAGCAAATGATTGAAATGAATTTTTACATTTTCTCCACTAATCCACTTAGTTTTGTTCCCGACTGTATTTCGGATCAGAAAAGTATTTAATCAACCAACCACCCATTATATTAATAAATCTCGATATCAAAAGCCATGCCGACTAATTCCATAAAACAGAATGCAAAGTGCCACTGTTCGTGCTATCTATTAATGACGAATAAAATGAAAATAAAATTTCTTTTCAGTGTGTTATGAATTTTGAACTGTGTAAGGGCTAAAGGCACGACTCGTATTATATCTTTCGTTAATTATTCTCGAAATAAATTCTTGCAGAGTAACATGGAGGCACCGGACAAAATTCAAGAATCAGCGACGCTGCTCGATCTGTTCAGAACGCCACGGTTGGCGAGAAACACTATTCTTCTAGTTGCATTCTGGCAAGTATAAGATACGAGTTCATGTTGCGAGAAAACCTTCATAAATAACCGATACAATCTTGTAGGTGTTTCACCCTGATCTCGTTCGACGGTCACGTGTATTCATTAAAACTTATCCAGAGCTCGGTGTTCGTGTCGTTCTCGATCGCCTGTGCCACAGAACTTCCAGCTGGGTTATTACTCGCCCTGTTGCTCGACCGATGGGGTCGTAGACTCTGCGGATTTCTCACGATGGCAATGACCTGTGTACTCAGTATCGCTGAACTTATGCTGCATTCCAGTAAATATATCGATCTGTTTATTAAAGTAAAATTAAAACGATTATAATGACGTATTATTGAGAAAAATCTGAAATTAAGTTTATGATGAATGTAAAAGAATTTTGGCAACTTCGAAGGTATTAATCTTGGAAAATAATTATTTTGATGGAACTAGAATTTAGGAATTATTAGGAATTAATTTAGTGGCGAAATTGAAAGAGGTGTGCACATTTTAGAAGCAATAATTTTCTATATGTTGGTTTTCTAGAATTTGGAGATTTATAGAAGTTTAAAGTTTGTGTGAAATTTTAATTTGATTTTGATTAAGCTTCGATCGGACTATATTTTTAATTAAACTTACAATCAAGTATTGTGTATCCAGGATTAATTTTGTATTTTTTAATTTATTCCCCAGTGCTCGCGAAATTAGTAATGTCAATATTGTCGCGATTCTGTCTGAACATGGCAGCCAATGTTGGTCTTCAGTATGCAGCAGAACTTCTGCCCACGCCAGTCAGATCGCAGGGCGTATCTTTCATTCATATTTTCGGAATAGTTGCACACTCTTTGGCGCCATATATCACTGACTCGGTAAATAAATATTTATACTACTATTGTTGTTACAACATTTTTGAAACACCGCTAAGTACATCCACGTTCAACTTCTCTTTAATTTATTCCAAAAGATACAATAAGCGCTATTAGAAATTATGAAAAAGTTCTCATGTAAATTTTCTCATGAAAATGTAAAATAGTTTTTTTCTTACCTTAAAACAAGTTGTTTCCTGAAGAAATTAAATATTATAAAAATCTGATCAAAATATTTCTCACTTTCTAGAAAGCCCGTTTTGGAAGTTGCAACCAACGCTTTTCTTTAACTGATCTTTAATCAAAAAATTGAAATTTAAAATAAAAAATGATGGAATAACTTAAGATATGAAACTATATTGGTTGAAACTTTCTAATGAAACTTTTTAAATGAGAAATACTTTGACCAGATTTTCATGGTATTTAACCTTTGCTCATATAAATTAATATTTGTTCATTAGGCTGCAATTTGGGAGGGATTTCCAATGCTCATTATCAGCACGGTGTCCTTTTTTGGCGCTGCACTGGTTTTGTTCCTGCCGGAAACTGTCGGCCAGAATCTTCCTCAGACTATCAAGCAAAGCGAAGAATTCGGAAGGGACCAACATTTCTGGTCGTTGCCTCGCTACCATAAGACACACTTCAATGGACATCAACACTATCACTCCTGTGAACGATAATTATCTGATTTTTAATACTAATTCAATTAAAAAACACGAAGGAGGATTCGTGTTTTTTTAGAAGTAACAATATTACAAGCGGATCAGTCTGACGATTTTTGTATGAGAAAAAATCGGAACATATTATTTTTCTATTCTCCTACATTAATTTTTATTTTTATCGTTTACGTTTAAGAATTTGTAAGCCTTAATTCTAAAAAGAGCGAGCTTAGAAATCGTGTTCCTATATAATTTTTATTATTATCTTTTAAGAGCTTTTATAATTTTAATGCTAATTTTCACTTGCGTTACGCACGTTCGAATCGTTCAGCGGTTGGTGCTAATTTGATATTCAAAGATATTACGTAGAATAATATCGAAAATGTTACGTAAATTAATAATTACGTAATTTATTAATTAGGTAAATAATAAATTAGGGAGATTTAAATTTTTGATTCCTTTAATGTTTTTAACATTTTTTACTGGAATATATTGGACAAAATCTTATTTAAAAAAATAGTACGTTTAGATAATTTTTCTTTGTGAAAAGAAACAGTTTTATATCTTTTGAACGATTATCCACGTATTTTTAACGATTATTTATCTATTCGTTATATTTTTTTGTACGATTTTAAATAACGTACAATATTAATAAAATCCAAGCTTGAAGACTTTTTAAATTATTGTTATAATTTCTTCAGCACCAACTGCTGGACTTTTATCTATCTAAAACGAGTTGTGCGTACATTAAAAAAAAAATAACTCTAATTGACTGTTTCTATGGTTTAGGAAGAAGAAAAAAAGAAAGGAAAGAATATTGTAAGCAAATCGTGCCATCGTATGACGATCAGTGTTCGTCGTTGTGCCAATAACAACGCAATCAATCTGAAGAAACCTATTCATAGTATTCATAATCATCACTCACGTATACATTCGCGTATACACTCACGTCCATAAGATTGATTCGCCGAATAAAACTTCCATAAACCTTAATATAAGAAACAATTCTACTTTTTATTTGCACACACATCGACGAATCCCCCGAACAAAAATAAACTGCTAAATATCTCTATAATTAAATACATTAATGCTCGATGATCCTCGTTCATCATTATACGTCTAATCTAACTCCATCCTATAATTAGGAGTTCTACGATAACGATCACTTATGTTACAATGTATTAACCCTTAACAGCCGAACTTAATTATAATTAATTATAGAAAATGAAATGCTTCATTATACGGATATTTGAAGTAATATTCTGTATTATACAGGGTGTCTGGTAATTGATACTGTGATAACCAGTGGTTAGTTAATGTGGTTAATAACCAGTGGTTAGTTAATGTGGTTAATAACCAGTGGTACAGAATAATACTATGTGAAAGGATCTGTTGAAAATATAGAACGAGAGATTTTCGTACGACGTTCGAGAGAATGAAATTCTGAAGCTTTGTCAACTCGTGTTCACACGACATTCACGAAACATATTCAAAATTTATTTTCTCGAAAATACGAAGAATCATCAGTTACGAAACACTCTGTACTATATCACATTATTATATCAGTATCGTATTGATAAGAAATGTCGATATTATAACTCCTTAAGACTCCCTTAATATTTATTTGCGATTCAGCTTAATATGTATTGGCCCTGTGTAATTTCAAGATTAAAAATATAAAAGAATTCATTCCTGATTACGATATCGTACGTGATTTACAAAATCATCGACCGTCAAGGGTTAAATGAGAATTCTCTCGTCCAGAATTATTTTCCAGACGATCGAATTATTATCCATTGCATCACGAGGATCGAACTAACTTGTAGCCTTGAACAATTATGTACAGTTGAATCTCTAGCGTAGGAATATTTCAAAGAATCTCAGGTTTTGAGGAACGATAGCTGATATTTGCAACGAACAATAGTATGTCTTTTTAATCGGTAACTGAAAGCAGGGGCTAGTCTCATAAGTACGCGAATGATTCTAACGATCGAATGATTCTAGTTGCTAGAATCATTGTTTAAAGGTGGTATAACGGAGATTGTGCGCTTAAGACGAACAGGTCGGAGGATCGAAAGGAACGAGATTGGAAATATTCGCGTCTCTTCACGAATCAGAATTTTACTATTTCTAATTGAACACGTGACGGAGTTTCGATCTGTTTCAAGTAACATTTAAACCTGAGCATTTTCAAAATTAACTCATTATCTATCAATTTTTCTTCTAAAATTTGTATATAATTCTATAAATTATTTACTGCTTTTTCCACTGGATTTAAACAGAACAATTTCGGAAGAATGTCGAACATTATGTTAATATCCTTTGTATTAAAAAAAATTCCTGCTTAAAAAGATCCTACAACTTTCATTTTATAATCTCAATTGGGTATGATGGTAGCTAATGAACGCTTAGCAATTAATTGTTTTAATGCATTCCATTTTATGAATGATCAGTAATTACGGATTCAAGGATACTTATTAGAAGTAATATTCTTATTATATCTAAATATATAGAGATATTTATAGAGATATAAATAGAGATATTTCTCGTATTAATACTGAAAGATCATAAAAAAGAAAATATCATAAAAGAATTTCAATCTTGATGTTTCATTAGAATAATATATATATATGTATGTATATATTTAAATTAAATAACAGAGATCTCAGAGTTTTCAAAGCATTCAACGTGTTGATGCATAAATGGATGATGAAAAAAGCCACGTTGATCGAGCGAACGCAAAATACACTTCGGTTTAAAAGTCGATCGAAACTCTCATTTCAAGTGTCGGCGATTTATGAATCACCTATATTGATACAAAGGCGATTCGTAATAAAGGAGACAAGTTGAAAGCTTGACAATGCGCGAAGACAGCTCTCTTTTTGTGTTTCGAGTCTCGTGGCAATCCTTTGTTATTCATGGTATTTCATAGTTAAATCAATTCAACTAGAGTATTCCTTCAACGAGAAAAGAAAAAAAAGAGCAAGAAGAAAAAGATATAGCTCTTTCTTTTCGATTTTTAAAGCGAAAGATGCATAAATACTATGGTATATTATTTCCTTACATATCGTTTCCTTTAATACGTATATCCAATACTGAATTTAATTGTACATTTACATAAGATACTTGAATCGTTTCTCATTTCCAACACTTTACCGACGTTATAGTACGCGAAATAATTACATCGCAATATGTGAACGCAACGTACTTTAAATGCCGCGTTCTTAATTCTTTAAATTTCTTCACATTTTTATACAGTCATTCCAATTAAAAAAAGATACACTTTAAAGAAAATTATCTTGTGTGCAACAAAGGTACTTCGTCGATGAAGCGTCAATTAATTGCTTAATTTGACGATTCTTGTCTCTTTCACTGCAATAATCGATACTTCCTCCTAGTTTCTCTCAATAGCTCTCCAATCTCAATACGTTCGTAATATCTTAACATCTAACATCACACGCACACGTTTAATAACTATATTTACAACGAATTTGGCAAGTTTCACGCCACTGGCAATTTCATGTCACTGACAAGTTTCATGCCATTGACAAGTTTCATGCCAC
>NW_022885017.1:0-29812 GCF_011952205.1 Bombus bifarius | reverse complement strand
AGTATTAGATGGTACGATAAGTATCGTTTTCGAAAAAAGAGTATTAATAAATGTAAAGCATTTTAAAAATGAAAATTTTCCATTAGCAAATTTCTCGTCTCTTCTAGTCAGAAATTAAAATTGAATGAACTGTTTTTGGGTGATATTATGGAATTCTCTTTAGTTACGTGTTTATAATACATAACAGAAATGTATCTATTGTTCAAGATCCATCGTTCTACTGTTATGGAAACCAGAAGCGAACACAGATTTCCCTCAGTCCGACCTCTACACAGTCAGTGAAAGCATTTTCATACAACAAAGTAAAGATAAAAAATTTTTCTTCGACGACGCAATGCGATTCCAGTCACGTTGCTTAATGATCTATCAAGGTAGACAGGATTCTTGAGGAACCAATGTAATTACGTGACTACGATCATAATTTTTTTAAGGTCTCTGTACCCATAAACAATATTGTGATCCCGTTTGTTATTTAATATAATTACTTATATCTAGTTATATTTAGTTATTAAATATTAGCATAATTTACTATATGTAATTCAGTAAATCGGTACAAGATCTAAAGAAAATATTTCTTACGTATGATTTTGACGAACTTTGTGTAAAAATCTATAAAACTAGAAGTTGCTTAGTTTATATACAGATAAAGAAAAGCATCGTTTATATCGTCGAGATATCACATTTATATCATTTTAAAAATAAAAATTCTTCATCAAAGCGAAGAACATTTTCATAAAAAATTACGAACAGAATATCTCGATTCTACAATCTACTGTAAACAAGATAAGTATCGATAATGAATAAATCTTGACATTGAATTTTATTCAAAAAGTTTTATTCAAAAGTGATATCAAATAATCCGTAATGACATTTATTACTCCAATCATATCAGTCAACTACTACCTACCGCGTAATACGCGATCGATTTTCAAATGCACCCTCCCCCCCCCCCCACCCAAATAGAGTTTCCAGTGTAATTCTGTTATTCTTGAATCTTCGGCTTGTTTTTCATTTTTTAGCTCACTTTAAAATTTCTTCTGGCTTCAATTGTGCCACGATTTAAAGTTTTCCGTGTATACGTTTAGGACGTTACTGCGTGCGGAAATAGTACAGAAGGCCTCTAATTATACCATCTACAATATTATTTATAGACTTTGAACCATATAGTACGTAAGTATGTAATTGTATATCTGTCGTGGTTCATTTTATCCTTCTCTGTTGCGTGAACCAGCGGTTAGGAGCGACACTAAATCAAGTGGGAATGAAACTCGTTGAAACAACGCTAGACATGGTAACGGATCCATGACTGTGCTTCTGTTATTACCAACGCCAGTAACGGTTAAACCTATTGCATGTGTGTAAGTTGGAAGTTACGTACATAACTTATGCACACCCGTTGTGTGTTTCGCGATCCCATATTTCTTTTAATTTGAATTTTATGAAACTTTTTGTTCGATAATTGATGTGCCATATTACATCCGTCACATTCAATGTTATATGGTGTAATTTCTTTAGTTGTGGTGTTATGTAAGTTACGAGGTCATTCCTGTGTTTGGACATGTGTTTGGAATGTAGTGTGTATCTTTCTCTTCGTATGTACATACTGAGTAGAGACTGTCTGTCTTTCGCTAGAAGAATATTCTGCATATAGTTATTTACTGTTCTTGATATTTGATTTTGGAAATTTAATTTTCGCTTTGCTTGTATCTTCGAGCGTAAGGTGAAATTTGTACAGACATATCTAGTAATTTGTTAATCGTACTGTTCGAAATTATTGTGTGTGTGAATATTTCGGTGAATATAAACTACGAAAACCTGTCCTTGATTTTTTATGGTAACAAAGCAGTCTTTTCAGAAGAAACAATATTCATAAATCAGTCCCTTCGCAAAAAGCTAATTCTACGAATCTTGTTAGAAGAAACCGGTTGACGAAACTACGTGTCCCTTCAGGAGAGGTCTAATTTATAGAGGTAGCTTGCAAGAAAAAACCAATCTCACAAAAAGCTTGAGCATTCTTAAATAATCCTCTTTAGAATTCAATTACATTTATGCCTTTTGTAAATATTAATTCTAAAATAACGATGCTAACATTTCTAACCTACAGAGTATCAACAAATAACATAACGCAATTCCCCATTTCAATTAAATATGAAAAATATACTAGAGTCGATCCAAGATCAAACCCGGTAAAACAAACGACAAATTTACCTGAAAAGTCCACTGAATTCGTTTCAATACATCCGTTATTTAAATTGCAAAAATCAGTTGTGTTTCAACGTCAATTTTTAACACCGTCCATATATCGCAATTTTAGTACGCGACAAGACGACAATACAATTCATTTCAACACCATTGAAAAGTATGGCTGGCTTCGGACATCCGGTTTCCGGCGTGGCGCCACTATGCTTTGGAGAAACAAGGAAATACATATGTATGCACCTTGCTTTTTGTGAGACAGAAGAACTCTGTGTCTCTGTTCTACCAACGTCGCTGTTGCGACGATTTGCCGCAAACCTAAATGGAGTTCGATCAATGGCGACGCGAGCACGTGGTCCTCGATGTCCGCGATCGGGAAATCGTGTTTTCCAAACTATTTCTAGTTTCGCCGGTTCCACTGTCAATCAACGTTTCTTCCTTTGGTTCCGTTTCTCTTCGATTCTCTCCTTTTTTATTGGCAAACACGTGTCACCGAGTATCGTGTTCGTCTTCGCTAAGCAAGCTTATTTCATCATATTTGTACAAGACTTCGTGAACATCGGACGTTTTTCTCCTCTCTTTTCGAATAAGAAAATCCTATCGTTGTTTAACTAACAATTGCATTTCTTTAAATGGAAATGTGGTCGTGTCTCCTTTATATTTTCAATTAGCCAGGGAATTTAGGTTTATTGCCGTGGAAACTTGATCGGTTGTTTACGTAAGGATCTGCGACTCTGCTTCATCTTCGAGGAGAATTTCATCGAATACAATCGTTTCACTCAATGATTGGATCAGTCGAAAGGGAGATTCCGTGACTGCCTGTATAAATATTGATCATAGTGTCTCTTGAAGGGAAGCTGTACCAATCTTGTTGATTTAACTACTGATCCTACTTTATCCTCGAGAAAAATTACTTACTTTGATTGTTTGACCATTAATTTTAGCGTTTCTTCGAGGGAAACAGTGTTGATCGCTCGAGTCTGCTTCTTTCTCAAGGTAAATTGTATTTACTATTTACTCGATCAGCTATTTTATTTTCTTTTCCCGGAGAAACCTTGTTTCTCGCCTGTTTGACCATCCGCGCTATTTCTTCTTTGAGATAAACTGCAGCGATTATTCGTGTAATCAACAAATCTACTTTTTCTTTCTTTACGAAGGAAATCGTGTATTTAACGAAATCTCGCTTGTTTAGTCATTGATTCCGCTAACTTTTCCAAATAAATCGTCGATCATTCGCTCGATTGCCAATTCTAATTTTGCTTCGAAGCAAACTGCGTTGATTATTCGTATAACCTTTTTAATAGAAACTGTTTTTTGCCTATTTTATCGCCAATTTCCTTTTCAAAATAACATGTATTAATTATTCGTTTAATCGCAGATTTTATTTTATTTTATTTCTATTTCTATTTCGTTTTATCATCGATTTTCCGCCGTCTTCAAAGAAACCCACGTGAATTACTTTAATTGCTTTTTCAAACTAATTTTATTTCTTTACTTTTAAATTAAGAAGCAGCAACGAAAATGCTACAATAACGGAAAAATTCTTCGGTTATCTCCACAAAGAACACGAAGGTATCGAACTTAGTGTATTGAGACATTTTGTTCGTTGGAAGTTAGTCGACGACATTTGGAACGGAAAGATACATTTGACATGATTTAGTGTGACGTTGAGAGAGAAAAATGGTTTGATCGAGGGTGCCCTTAATTACTAATTTCATAACTTGCTGTTAATCGATCTGACAGTGATATTAGTGGATGTGGTTGGTAGTGCCTGATTAATCGTGATCGATATTTTGAACAAAGAGCAACGAGAAACGATCGCGATTTCTGGAATTTCTCGAATTTTCGAACATTTCGAAAATTATTAGAAAATATTGTAGAAAAATTTCACGATAAGATACAAGATATTTTTGGATTACTCTGTCTGGACTTTGGTTCTTATTTTAATAATTAAAATGATCAATCATCTATCGTATGGGGTGTTTAGGATTAAGATAGCGATTCCAGTGACGAACGTTTATCCCTATTACGAACAATGTCAACGGAAGGACGTAAACTTCACAGAGCTGTTGAAGAGCGATAAGAGCCTGAGCTCATCGGGCTTCCAAACAAACAAAACGATAAAATGTACTCAATGGGATTATAATTTTACGCAGATTCCATATCCTAGTATAGGAACTGAGGTGAAGTATTCACATCGTTGTCTGAATCGCATGCTTCGAAATTCTTACACTTCTGCTGCGTTCTTTGGGTCATTTCCGATCTAATCTAATCTTGTTATAGTAAATTTCTTAAGTTTAAAGAAAGTATAAGACGATAATTGTTAGTACGGATAATTCCTCGTTCCGATTTTACGCGAACGTTTTTTTCAGAGCATAAAGAACTCTTTCATTCATCGAACTGCGAGCAGAATCGAGATATAAAAATTCGAAGACCGCAGCAGGATTAAAATTATATTCTGAAAAATATGAATCTGGTTTTTCGCTGACTAACTCTTAACCTTGGTGATTAGCTAGATTGGGTATGCGACCGAGAATACCTCGTATCAACGGCGCAGGCCATCTTCTTCTGCGGATCCATCATCGGTGGTTTCCTAGTCGGTTGGATCGCCGATCACAAGGGTCGTATCCCAGCTTTAATGTTCTGCAATGGTATCGCCCTTTTTGCCTCCATTTTCACTGCCAGCGCAAATAGTTTTTGGTCATTCGCCGTCTGTAGGTTTCTCACTGGACTGGCGTTCGATAACTGTATCAACATTCCTCTGATTATCGGTAAGCCTTCTACGAAGTAGAAAGTGCGAGAGGTTCGACCGATAAGCCAATGTTTCAGTCACGCGAGAGATAACGTTAGTATGAAGTCAATGTTTCTATTACGTGAAAGATGATGTTGCGTGAGAAATTTTTGATGAATTGTTCCTCGAAGATAATTTTGACGTTGCTGTACTCGATTGAACTATACGGTTCGAGTTCTTGATTCAACAGCTTTTGCCACCACCAGAGATGAATATATTGATTTTGTTATTGTTAAAGATCGTTTCATCGATTTTCATGTCGTCGAGGATAGTTATATCTTGATATTCTTAAATCGAGTTATACAAGGTGGTTGGTAACTGGTGGTACAAGCGGAAAGAAGTCGAAAATATAGAATACAAATTTTTTTTTTTAATTCTTCCATCGAGACAACGATCTACAGTGAGATCCGTTATAACGAGACGCGATAAAGTGCACGCGTATCGAGCGAAAATTCAAAGTCGATTTTCTCGAAAACAAAGCCTCGAACGAAAAATTTTTATTCTATATTTTCGATTTCTTTTTTCGCGTAGAATCACCCCCTTTCCGCTTGTACCACCAGTTACCAACCACTCTGTATATTCGTTCGAAATGAAAATTATCACAAAATTTTCAACACGTAATTCGTTTAAATACGTTAGAAGCAAAACACGTGCATTATGTAGCGCTTTTTGTTATACGGACCAGCTCAAACTCGGAACATTCACGTTTGCAGAGTAAACGGATTAATTTAAAATCGGAATTATATTTATAATCTTACAATTATCCTACAATTATGTTGATGGTATCGTTCATTCGGCTCGTCATCAATCGCTCCATATTAATAATAACCGGTTTCACTCGATAAATCTTCCATGTTCTATTACTGCAACATAAAGAATAATCGTCGTTAAGTATCTTGATATAATAATCAGTTATTCCGAGAGTCATCGACGATCAATTATCCCACAGTTCTCGAATATATGGCTGTTTCGAAACGAACGTTGGTCGTGAATATCGCCTTTGGCGTATACTTCGCAGTGGCCAGTACAATTTTACCATGGATAGCCTATTATATCGCGAACTGGAGATATTTTACTTACGTTACTGCCATACCGCTGTTATCTGTCGCTATCACACCGTGGATTCTTCCCGAGAGCGCCCGGTAAGTAAACTCCTAATCGTTCGATTATTCGAATTCCCAACTTGCGCTTTGAGATTTATGCAAATTTACTTATCGATCCATATCACTCGTATTTGCTCTGTTCAAGTTGGTACGTTTCCAACGGGATGATGGACAAGGTTGTTGAGAAACTACGGAGAATAGCTAGGATCAATCGTAGAAATCCAGACTCGCGTATTTGCGATATATTCGTCGTAAGTTCGATCAAATAGAATTCTAGAAAGCTTACGCGAAATCATACGGTACAGTACTTGAATCTGTGCTGACAGATATATTTGATTCACGTCGAAAACACACAGACTCGCGAATGTATTTTAACATGCATAGACAGGTTTTAAAAATGAAACGCGATGAAAAATGAAATATGAAATGAAACTTGACTGTCGCGATTCCATTGTGGTATTATATCGATCTCGTACAAAATTTGAAGTAAATCTGGGAATTTATATAGAAATTATAAAATATTTACAATTTACAAGTACAATCGGGGATAAAAATAAGCTGCTATAGTTAATGGAAATAGATGTGAAGAAAGTATAATCAAATTAGTATCAGCCTCATATACTTGAGTTTTATTTATTATATTTCCTTCTAATAATATGCGGATAGTTCAGCAAATGATTGAAATGAATTTTTACATTTTCTCCACTAATCCACTTAGTTTTGTTCCCGACTGTATTTCGGATCAGAAAAGTATTTAATCAACCAACCACCCATTATATTAATAAATCTCGATATCAAAAGCCATGCCGACTAATTCCATAAAACAGAATGCAAAGTGCCACTGTTCGTGCTATCTATTAATGACGAATAAAATGAAAATAAAATTTCTTTTCAGTGTGTTATGAATTTTGAACTGTGTAAGGGCTAAAGGCACGACTCGTAATTATTCTCGAAATAAATTCTTGCAGAGTAACATGGAGGCACCGGACAAAATTCAAGAATCAGCGACGCTGCTCGATCTGTTCAGAACGCCACGGTTGGCGAGAAACACTATTCTTCTAGTTGCATTCTGGCAAGTATAAGATACGAGTTCATGTTGCGAGAAAACCTTCATAAATAACCGATACAATCTTGTAGGTGTTTCACCCTGATCCCGTTCGACGGTCACGTGTATTCATTAAAACTTATCCAGAGCTCGGTGTTCGTGTCGTTCTCGATCGCCTGTGCCACAGAACTTCCAGCTGGGTTATTACTCGCCCTGTTGCTCGACCGATGGGGTCGTAGACTCTGCGGATTTCTCACGATGGCAATGACCTGTGTACTCAGTATCGCTGAACTTATGCTGCATTCCAGTAAATATATCGATCTGTTTATTAAAGTAAAATTAAAACGATTATAATGACGTATTATTGAGAAAAATCTGAAATTAAGTTTATGATGAATGTAAAAGAATTTTGGCAACTTCGAAGGTATTAATCTTGGAAAATAATTATTTTGATGGAACTAGAATTTAGGAATTATTAGGAATTAATTTAGTGGCGAAATTGAAAGAGGTGTGCACATTTTAGAAGCAATAATTTTCTATATGTTGGTTTTCTAGAATTTGGAGATTTATAGAAGTTTAAAGTTTGTGTGAAATTTTAATTTGATTTTGATTAAGCTTCGATCGGACTATATTTTTAATTAAACTTACAATCAAGTATTGTGTATCCAGGATTAATTTTGTATTTTTTAATTTATTCCCCAGTGCTCGCGAAATTAGTAATGTCAATATTGTCGCGATTCTGTCTGAACATGGCAGCCAATGTTGGTCTTCAGTATGCAGCAGAACTTCTGCCCACGCCAGTCAGATCGCAGGGCGTATCTTTCATTCATATTTTCGGAATAGTTGCACACTCTTTGGCGCCATATATCACTGACTCGGTAAATAAATATTTATACTACTATTGTTGTTACAACATTTTTGAAACACCGCTAAGTACATCCACGTTCAACTTCTCTTTAATTTATTCCAAAAGATACAATAAGCGCTATTAGAAATTATGAAAAAGTTCTCATGTAAATTTTCTCATGAAAATGTAAAATAGTTTTTTTCTTACCTTAAAACAAGTTGTTTCCTGAAGAAATTAAATATTATAAAAATCTGATCAAAATATTTCTCACTTTCTAGAAAGCCCGTTTTGGAAGTTGCAACCAACGCTTTTCTTTAACTGATCTTTAATCAAAAAATTGAAATTTAAAATAAAAAATGATGGAATAACTTAAGATATGAAACTATATTGGTTGAAACTTTCTAATGAAACTTTTTAAATGAGAAATACTTTGACCAGATTTTCATGGTATTTAACCTTTGCTCATATAAATTAATATTTGTTCATTAGGCTGCAATTTGGGAGGGATTTCCAATGCTCATTATCAGCACGGTGTCCTTTTTTGGCGCTGCACTGGTTTTGTTCCTGCCGGAAACTGTCGGCCAGAATCTTCCTCAGACTATCAAGCAAAGCGAAGAATTCGGAAGGGACCAACATTTCTGGTCGTTGCCTCGCTACCATAAGACACACTTCAATGGACATCAACACTATCACTCCTGTGAACGATAATTATCTGATTTTTAATACTAATTCAATTAAAAAACACGAAGGAGGATTCGTGTTTTTTTAGAAGTAACAATATTACAAGCGGATCAGTCTGACGATTTTTGTATGAGAAAAAATCGGAACATATTATTTTTCTATTCTCCTACATTAATTTTTATTTTTATCGTTTACGTTTAAGAATTTGTAAGCCTTAATTCTAAAAAGAGCGAGCTTAGAAATCGTGTTCCTATATAATTTTTATTATTATCTTTTAAGAGCTTTTATAATTTTAATGCTAATTTTCACTTGCGTTACGCACGTTCGAATCGTTCAGCGGTTGGTGCTAATTTGATATTCAAAGATATTACGTAGAATAATATCGAAAATGTTACGTAAATTAATAATTACGTAATTTATTAATTACGTAAATAATAAATTAGGGAGATTTAAATTTTTGATTCCTTTAATGTTTTTAACATTTTTTACTGGAATATATTGGACAAAATCTTATTTAAAAAAATAGTACGTTTAGATAATTTTTCTTTGTGAAAAGAAACAGTTTTATATCTTTTGAACGATTATCCACGTATTTTTAACGATTATTTATCTATTCGTTATATTTTTTTGTACGATTTTAAATAACGTACAATATTAATAAAATCCAAGCTTGAAGACTTTTTAAATTATTGTTATAATTTCTTCAGCACCAACTGCTGGACTTTTATCTATCTAAAACGAGTTGTGCGTACATTAAAAAAAAAATAACTCTAATTGACTGTTTCTATGGTTTAGGAAGAAGAAAAAAAGAAAGGAAAGAATATTGTAAGCAAATCGTGCCATCGTATGACGATCAGTGTTCGTCGTTGTGCCAATAACAACGCAATCAATCTGAAGAAACCTATTCATAGTATTCATAATCATCACTCACGTATACATTCGCGTATACACTCACGTCCATAAGATTGATTCGCCGAATAAAACTTCCATAAACCTTAATATAAGAAACAATTCTACTTTTTATTTGCACACACATCGACGAATCCCCCGAACAAAAATAAACTGCTAAATATCTCTATAATTAAATACATTAATGCTCGATGATCCTCGTTCATCATTATACGTCTAATCTAACTCCATCCTATAATTAGGAGTTCTACGATAACGATCACTTATGTTACAATGTATTAACCCTTAACAGCCGAACTTAATTATAATTAATTATAGAAAATGAAATGCTTCATTATACGGATATTTGAAGTAATATTCTGTATTATACAGGGTGTCTGGTAATTGATACTGTGATAACCAGTGGTTAGTTAATGTGGTTAATAACCAGTGGTTAGTTAATGTGGTTAATAACCAGTGGTACAGAATAATACTATGTGAAAGGATCTGTTGAAAATATAGAACGAGAGATTTTCGTACGACGTTCGAGAGAATGAAATTCTGAAGCTTTGTCAACTCGTGTTCACACGACATTCACGAAACATATTCAAAATTTATTTTCTCGAAAATACGAAGAATCATCAGTTACGAAACACTCTGTACTATATCACATTATTATATCAGTATCGTATTGATAAGAAATGTCGATATTATAACTCCTTAAGACTCCCTTAATATTTATTTGCGATTCAGCTTAATATGTATTGGCCCTGTGTAATTTCAAGATTAAAAATATAAAAGAATTCATTCCTGATTACGATATCGTACGTGATTTACAAAATCATCGACCGTCAAGGGTTAAATGAGAATTCTCTCGTCCAGAATTATTTTCCAGACGATCGAATTATTATCCATTGCATCACGAGGATCGAACTAACTTGTAGCCTTGAACAATTATGTACAGTTGAATCTCTAGCGTAGGAATATTTCAAAGAATCTCAGGTTTTGAGGAACGATAGCTGATATTTGCAACGAACAATAGTATGTCTTTTTAATCGGTAACTGAAAGCAGGGGCTAGTCTCATAAGTACGCGAATGATTCTAACGATCGAATGATTCTAGTTGCTAGAATCATTGTTTAAAGGTGGTATAACGGAGATTGTGCGCTTAAGACGAACAGGTCGGAGGATCGAAAGGAACGAGATTGGAAATATTCGCGTCTCTTCACGAATCAGAATTTTACTATTTCTAATTGAACACGTGACGGAGTTTCGATCTGTTTCAAGTAACATTTAAACCTGAGCATTTTCAAAATTAACTCATTATCTATCAATTTTTCTTCTAAAATTTGTATATAATTCTATAAATTATTTACTGCTTTTTCCACTGGATTTAAACAGAACAATTTCGGAAGAATGTCGAACATTATGTTAATATCCTTTGTATTAAAAAAAATTCCTGCTTAAAAAGATCCTACAACTTTCATTTTATAATCTCAATTGGGTATGATGGTAGCTAATGAACGCTTAGCAATTAATTGTTTTAATGCATTCCATTTTATGAATGATCAGTAATTACGGATTCAAGGATACTTATTAGAAGTAATATTCTTATTATATCTAAATATATCAAATAGAGATATTTCTCGTATTAATACTGAAAGATCATAAAAAAGAAAATATCATAAAAGAATTTCAATCTTGATGTTTCATTAGAATAATATATATATATGTATGTATATATTTAAATTAAATAACAGAGATCTCAGAGTTTTCAAAGCGTTCAACGTGTTGATGCATAAATGGATGATGAAAAAAAGCCACGTTGATCGAGCGAACGCAAAATACACTTCGGTTTAAAAGTCGATCGAAACTCTCATTTCAAGTGTCGGCGATTTATGAATCACCTATATTGATACAAAGGCGATTCGTAATAAAGGAGACAAGTTGAAAGCTTGACAATGCGCGAAGACAGCTCTCTTTTTGTGTTTCGAGTCTCGTGGCAATCCTTTGTTATTCACGGTATTTCATAGTTAAATCAATTCAACTAGAGTATTCCTTCAACGAGAAAAGAAAAAAAAGAGCAAGAAGAAAAAGATATAGCTCTTTCTTTTCGATTTTTAAAGCGAAAGATGCATAAATACTATGGTATATTATTTCTTTATATATCGTTTCCTTTAATACGTATATCCAATACTGAATTTAATTGTACATTTACATAAGATACTTGAATCGTTTCTCATTTCCAACACTTTACCGACGTTATAGTACGCGAAATAATTACATCGCAATATGTGAACGCAACGTACTTTAAATGCCGCGTTCTTAATTCTTTAAATTTCTTCACATTTTTATACAGTCATTCCAATTAAAAAAAGATAAAGAAAATTATCTTGTGTGCAACAAAGCTACTTCGTCGATGAAGCGTCAATTAATTGCTTAAACGTATACCTTGTGTAATTTGACGATTCTTGTCTCTTTCACTGCAATAATCGATACTTCCTCCTAGTTTCTCTCAATAGCTCTCCAATCTCAATACGTTCGTAATATCTTAACATCTAACATCACACGCACACGTTTAATAACTATATTTACAACGAATTTGGCAAGTTTCACGCCACTGGCAATTTCATGTCACTGACAAGTTTCATGCCATTGACAAGTTTCATGCCACTGGTAAGTTTCACGCTACTGGCAAGTTTCATGCCAGTGGCAAGTTTCTCGCCGTCGCCAAATCTAACCGCTATAACCTAGTACAATCCATTTTTTGAACACTGCCAGTAAACGCTGGATTTGAAAGGCCTTTCTTCTTTCTATAAGATTTTTTCAGCATTTTGCTCCTGTCAAATTGAAATAAACGGTTATTAGTAAATTTATATTGACATAAGGCGGAGGAAGAATATTATAGAATCTATACTTACGAGGATATACACGGAACCCACCAGAAACTTTGTTCCTTGCCGAAGTCGTTACCCTCCTGTAGGGTTTCTGGTAATTCCTGGTTCAACGTTTCTGACAAGCCAAGGGTCAGGAAGGCGTGTCCAAAAGACAGCAAACCGAGGGCAACCAGCGGTAAAGATGGATCAATGTCAGCCTAAATTAAACGAAAAATATTCTACGCCTTCCCCTTATACGCCTTCCCCTTATACGCCTTCCCCTTATACGCCTTCCCCTTATACGCCTCCCGTTATACGTCTCTCGTTTTACGTCGCCCGTTATACGTCTCCCTTTAGACGCCTCCCTCTGTGCGTCTCCCGCTATACGTCTCCCTCTATACGTTTCCCTTTATACGTCTCCCTTTATACGTCTCCCTTTATACGTCTCCCTTTATACCTCTTTTAGAAGTAATAGCGATTAATTCCGCTTTCCGCTAATTCCTTAATTTCCCTTCGATTTTCGGGAAATAAATGGATACTTCCATAAGTTCATTTTCGGTAATAACATTACACAAATAATAGTATACTTTGAGGTAAATTTATAATTCAGAACAGAATAACTTACACAATAATCGAGAGTGTCCTCGCAAATATTCCTCTTCGTATTTTCTGTATACTTAATATTTTTTTAAATATTAATAAAGAATATTGGTTAAAGACAGAATTTGAAGAAGTTGTCAATATACAAAGGATCATTGGTGTTACCTGTGTAACGAGATTTTGTAAACATTCGTTTCATTTAGAAACGAAGCTATAGTGTAGTATCGCAAACCTGTAAATAATTACAGACAATAGAAAAGTTACATTTCCTTCACAAAAAAACGAAACGGAGGAAAATATATCGAAAATCTATCTTGTTTCCGTGATTCGTAAGATCACAAGAAGAATCCATGGCCGACAAGGAACATAATTTTTCTACAAATTAAACCAACTTAAAAAAACGTATTTCAATAACAGATAATATTAGTCGTAAATTAAAAAAGAGGTTGAGTAATTTTCGGATCGTAGAAATACGATGTCGTTAACAGAAATTTCGATTCACTTACCAGATAAATAATGTAAGGTCCCAAAATGTGGGCGATATAACCGATGATATGGATCAAAGACACGCCCTGAGCTCTCACCACAGTCGGCAGCATTTCCGCTGCATATTGGAAACCAATATTCGCGGCGATATTCACCCCAAGACGCGCTATAATCGCCATGGCAACCGTTGTCGAACCTTGAATAAGTTGAGAAATATGTAAATGCCACGATCGCCGCATTCCACGCACGATACATACGCCCGATGCGCGCATGGTCCAATTAAAAATTAAATGTCATCCCTGTCGAGTATGTGACGTTGAGAAATAAATGTCAATCGTTAATGGAATAGGATTTAAAGGCGAAAAAGAAAAAGAAAAGAAGAGAAGAGGAATATTTGTATAAAAAGATTTTATAAGATTCGATTATTATTAATACTAAGTAAAATGACCGGATTGTATAATTGTAAATTCTCTATAATACGATTTTAAATAATACGGGTCTATATTATTATGTCGTTCAAGTCTGTTGTCTATAAACGATAAAAGAGAATTCGAAGGAAAGTTTTGTTGCAAGATGAGGAAATAAAAATAGTAAATTGTTTTATAACTACAACGTTCTATTCTAAATACGGATTAAAAAATGTCTATTTTCCACTCCTTAATGTCCTTGAAAACGCGGATATCCCCTAACGCTACCGCTTATCTCCTTACTATCTAACAAAAACATTATTCTTGCATCAAGCACGAGCTTTCATTTCTCAATCTCCCAAAGCTTTCGCCGGAGAAGCTTCAGAAAAGCGCTTTTTAAAACGACCGTCGATCGATAAAACCGGATTTTTTCTATAAAATTCACCCCCGCTTTCTCACTGCTATTCACACGTTCCTGCTATTTTATTGAATAATATCGATTGACAAGTCATTTATCAAGAAATAAAAAAAAAAAGAAAAAGAAAAAATGTTACCAGAGGGGGTAGCGATGGCAACGAAGGAGAAAATGCCACAGAGGAACATCGATGCGAAACCCATCCATCGTCTGCCCCATCTGTCGAGGAAAAGGGCGAGTAGAACAGCGGCCGGAAGTTCCGTGAGGGACGCTAAAGAGAACGACGTGAAAACGTCGGGGTCCAGAAGTTTCATGTTCCAAACGTGGCCGTCGAACACCCACACCATCAGCAACCTAGAAAAAAATCAGCCGAGTCATACATAAATCACGCTGGACTTCAAGATCGTTTATTAATCCTTCGCATACTCGTTCCCTCGCGTTTGACGTTTATCGATGCTAATTATATACTTAAGCAGGTTCTTAATGACCCACATAAAATGCCCCATATACTCTCTTAATGTTCATTCGAGTAGTTTGTATGTAGTTTATGGTAATTTGTGTCTATTTTAATACTGGTTTTATAAAGACAGGGAAGTAGCGTCGAGGCTGATTTGTAACTTGGTTGAATTAACGGTATAATATAATTGGAATATCGCGAGGCTGAGAGTTAAGAACATATTCTTAGTTAATTTTATTTTAGGAAATGCAGGAAGATTCAGAATTATCGTAGTATTAAAAACAAAGAAAATATAAGAAACGTAAAGGAAGTATAAAATTGAATACCTTTCCTATCTACAGGGTGGTTGGTAACTGGTGATACAAGCGGAAAGCGGGTGTTGTACGCGAAAAAAGAAGTCGAAAATATATGTCGGGTTATGGTTAGAATTTTGTAACAACTCTTCACGTGAATTAGCCATTGTTTCACAAAGTCGAGATTATATTTACACGTATATACAGGACTATCACAAAGCTTAACAAATAATAAGTCTAATGAATAATAAGTTTAACGATTATAGTAATAGTTAATCGATACCGGTGCCTCATTATTAGGTCATAAATTATAGTTTTCCTATTCTCAACAGCTTTTTCTCTCTTATAATTTTCTCGATGACTCACCGATAATGAAAAGCACGTTGAAGCAGTTATCGAACGAGGTACCGACGACTAATCTCGCCAGACAGAAGCTCCAGAAGCTGTTGCAAAACGCAGTGCCGACAGACGCGATGGAACCAACCGCGTTACACGCAACCAACGCCGGAATTCTGCCACAATGGTCGGCTATGTAACCGAATATTAAGCCTCCAAGAATGCTGCCGACGAAGAAGGCCGATTGTGCTGCTGAGCCGAGGAATGCGTGGTCGCATACCCATTCCAGCTGAAACAGAAAAGGGAGATGCTTTATGATTGCGGCTAGTTATGAAAAAACACCGCGTGGTTGGAAAATCGATAGAAGGTGAAGAGAATAAGGAAGACGACGAAAGGACGAGTAATAAATTCCGTAGTTTTTTAATATCATCAGAATTGAGAATCTGAGTCGTAGGTTAGTTAATTGTAGTCTTTTGGTAATATTTTTAGTAATAAAATAGTAGAGGTAGTTTGCATAATTCTTGGATATGATTAGAGAATTTGTCATAGTGGAAGGAATATAAATTTGTTAAGTAGAAGATAGTATCTCCCGATTTAAGTAGGACTTTTTTAGTAATAAAATAGCAGAAATAGAAATTAGAAATAATAATAATAACAATAAATATTCGATAAAAATTTCTTGAGTCGTAAGAAGTTACCAAATGCGTATTTATACGTTCAATTCGAAATATCTGTCTATTGTACAGTTGTAACTTTCACTTTCCGATTTATGCGATATTATATAAACGGATTCATGTTCGTGATTTAATACGCCGAGACGTACAAATAATTAAGGATGACAAGGTTAATTTTATGTTCCGCTATAAACGAGCTCTGTTAAGATGCAAACAGCATAACAAGTAATTACACCTACGTCTAAGTTCGTGCAACCAACAAGGACTTCTTTTATAATGACTGCATTATATGCTATCGTCAGCAGCTTTACGAAAGACCGTAAATATTTATAGAACGACGGTTCCAACAGTTTTAATTTAAATAAAAATTTGTTAATCGGTGTCGAAAGTTTGAAGTTACTTTATATAAAGAATATAATTTTCTCTTGTGATTTTACCTCGACAGCTATAGATTTGTATGGTATCATCGTGTGATTAAAGGTCCATCCATATTGGCATGGTTTTATTGGCCAGGATGGGTCTGCCTCTCTGATACCACTCTCCAATATGTCGGTATAGTTCACATTGTACATGTTACATCGCGAAAACGAAGTCGCACCTTCCGCCAGCAATTCCTCACTCGACGCTGGTGGGATCGATAGTGCAATCCTACATAAAACAAGAATACGTTACATTAACGGTGATGAAATTTGCAAGAAGTATTTTTAAGAATACTAATTTTCGTTTGATTTTCTTATCTTTTTTTAAATAACCAAGGAAAAATGACAGCAAATGGTAGAGAGAGGGAGAGAAATTGGAAAAATAAGATGAAAATTCTACTCAAAAGTGCATAGTTTTTAATCCTAATCTTAAATTAGTCCAATTCCTTGAAACTTAATTCGAATCCTGTTTAAATAAAAAAAGTGACAAAAGTAATATACATAACAATATAAAAATCTATAATAATTTCTCTAATAAAGAATAACGACGATATCAGTAACAGTAATAACACATTATCTTTAATAGTGTTTACATTTTTGCATTTTAAAATTTTCTGTAAAAATAAAATTCGCATAAAAATCCGCGGCCTACTTATTATTTATAAATCTGCTGTTTCAAAAAAAAAAAAAGAAAAAAATCAAAAATGGGAAAAGTGAAAGAATAAAGTAACAGGAAAACAAAAGCACAAAATGCAAAAGAGGAAAAGAGACAATGACCGTAAAAATAGGAACAAAGGCAAGAGCTGGAAGGACGATCGTCCCGTATCTATTGCACTCCGAGGCATTCGAATTGTGTTGGGATTTAATTACCGATCGCTGCACGTATCGGTGAGTCTATTTCCAGACAAATAAACGGTACGCGGGGAGATTCGAGAAATTGTGCGAAACGAAAAAAAATTTCCTAGCCGATCAGTTCGCGGAACACATAATGAGAACAGCCACAACGGCGGACATAGGAGCCGAACTGATTTGCCGGGCCGCCGAGGTGGCCAAGGCTGCCGAGGCACCCCGCGGCCGCAAGGGCACGCAGGGGAAAACCCTGAAGGAGGCGGCGAGAACCATCACCGCGGGCGTGACAGAGTTAGTGAGGAGAACGGACCCTGTCACCGACGCACTCGCTATAGCGCAAGGACGCATAGCAACACTGGAGGCGGCGGTAGAGGCACTCCGAAGAGAGCCGGCCTCGCGCCCCACCGCGGATGAGAGCAGCTACAGGGCGCGTCTCGCTGCAATCGAGCACCAAGTAGAGGAGATGAGATCCTTGCTGCACCGACTGGAGGAACAACTGCAGGGAACAGAAAAAGGAGAAGGAAAGGAGGTCGCCCCTGCCGCGAACACGAGAGGGATGGAGCCTGGAGCCCCAAGCGCCTCAGCGCCCAAGGGAGGCCGAACGGCTGTCACCGAATGGCAGACCGTCGGAAGGAAAAGAAGAGGAAAGAAGAAGGAGGCAGGGAAGAAGCAGCCGGCGAAGCTGATCCCCGAGACAGGGGCGGAGAGCCAGAGGAAAACTCCGGAGAGTGGATTGAAGAACGCACGAGGAGGGGGAGGCAGGGGCCCCTCCCGCGCGCACCGCGAACGTCAGCGGTAACAATCATCCTGACGGACAAATCGAGCCAATCCTACGCGGAGGTGCTGGCTGCGGCCAAGGACAGTGTCTCCCTGACCGAGCTCGGCATCAACACGATGAGGATGCGGAAGACCATCACCGGAGGTGTCATCTTAGAGGTCCCTGAGGACCAGGGAAGGGAGAAGGCAGCAGCGCTCGCAGCACAGCTGACGCGGGCTCTGGACCCGAACGAGGTCCGCGTGGCGACCCCCTTCCGAGCCGCGGAGGTAAGGGTGTCCCTGATAGACATAGCGGCCACCAAGGTGGAAATCCAGAACACCCTGGCGAGGGAGAGCGGCTGCAAGCCGGAGGACATCCGGCTGGGAGAAATCCGCCCCGCCCGGAACGGACTTGGCACCGTATGGATACGAGGCCCTGCCAGTGCAGTGAGGAATCTCGCCTGGAAAGGTCGCCATAGGCTGGTCGACGGCGAAGGTCGAAGCCATCGAACGGAGACCGTTACAGTGCTACAGGTGCCTTGGGATAGGACACACGGGGAAGACCTGCACCGCCAAGGAGGACAAGGGGCACCTGTGCTTCAGATGCGGCGAACCAGGGCACCAGGCGAGAGCATGCACTACTGCGAGCCCGAAATGCCTGCTCTGCGAGGCGCTTGGAGCACCGTCGGTGCACAGGATGGGGGGACCGGCCTGCGCCCCCTCGAAGAAAGGAACGAAAGGAGCCGCCCGCGGATCCACGGCTGCAAGAGGCAGCGAGAAAGGCTCCTCGTCGCAAAGCGACCCTAAGCCCGCGAACAAGGAGGTAGGCGCGGAGGAAGCCACAAACAAGGAAAGAACACTAAAGAACTGAGAATGCGCATCCTCCAGACTAACCTGGGAAGGTCAAGGCGAGCACAAGACCTGCTCCACCAAACCATCCGGGAGAGCACGGTCGCCCTAGCGGTGGTGGCGGAACCATACAGAGTACTGGATGCCCCGGAGTGGGTCGGAGACACGGACGGAATGGTTGCCGTCACCTGGACATCAACGCCCGGGGCGTTCGCCCACGGAGCCCTGCTGGAACGCGGCAACGGGTACGCCGCGGTCGAGTGGGCAGGGATGATGGTGGTGGGGGTGTACGTGTCACCTAACAGCGGACGGGCAGCGTTCGAAGAATTCCTAGACGGAATTGGCGACTGCGTCAGGCGACGACTCCCCCAACAAGTGCTCGTCCTGGGAGACTTCAACGCGCACTCCACGGTATGGGGGAACGCCAGGACCAACGCGCGCGACCGCACGCTATCATACTGAGCCGCGGGACTTGGACTTCTGTTAGTGAACAGGGGCTCGACCAGTACCTGCGTGACGTGCAGGGGGAGCTCCATTGTTGACATAACATGGGCCTCCCCCGAGGCATTCAGGCGGATCTCAGGCTGGAGAGTGGCCGAAGGGGTCGAGACGCTGTCAGACCACCTCTACATATTCATGGAGGTGGACGCACCTGGACCTGGAATGCCGACGACAAACGACGGGCGCGGCCCGCCGAGGGGGAGACACGCGCGCCCACCACCTAGATGGAAAATAAAGGAGAGGAATGAAGATCTACTCCGGGCGGCTACTATAGCAACAGCTTGGAGCTGGGAGGCCTCGACAACGACGACCGAAGCAGACGTGGAAGAGGAGGCCGAAAACCTCCGCCAAGCCATGACTGCAATCTGCGACGCATCCATGCCACGAGCCACACCGGGCACGGTGCGAAGCAGAGCAGTTTACTGGTGGAACCCCGACATCGCGGAACTGAGGACGAGATGTGTCCGGGCCCGAAGACAGTACCTAAGGGCCCGCCGCTGGCGACGACGCGACGAAGAAGAAGTCTCCTTGCGCTACCGGACGTACCGCGCGCTACGGCGCTCGCTGCAAAGGGAAATTAAAAAAGCGAAGGACCGTGCCTGGTCCGAACTGGTCGAAACAGTCGAGTCGGACCCATGGGGGAGGCCATACAGGACGGTGACACAGAAACTACGCGCGAAGGGCCCCCTGACAACGGCGGAAATGGAGCCTGCGCTGCTGACGCGGATCACCGGAACGCTCTTTCCCCCACAAGAAAACAGAGCGGCGGAACGGCCACGGGAAACGACACGACCGCTGGAATGGAGGGACGACTGGGAAGTCACGGAGGAGGACATATGGGAGGCAACCAGAAGAATGACCGCCCTCAACGTGGCACCGGGCCCGGACGGAATCCCTGGCCGGATCTGGGGGGAAGTGATGGGGGTCATGGCCCCCAGACTCCGGCACCTCTTCACAAGATGCCTGAGGGAGGGAGTCTACCCCCGGGCGTGGCGGACGGCGAGGCTGGTCCTGCTCCATAAAGAGGGCCGACCGACGACCTCGCCGTCAGCGTACCGGCCGATATGCCTACTGGACGAGGTCGGCAAACTACTCGAGAGGGTAGTCGCCGCCCGCTTGGAACGACACATAGCGGGCCAAGTGCCAGGTTTGCACGAAAGCCAGTACGGCTTCCGGAAGGGGCGCTCGACGATTGACGCGGTCAGACGCGTACGAGCGATTGCGGAGGACATGGTCTCCCGGAAAGGCGTGGCGCTGGCGGTTTCCCTGGACATCGTCAACGCGTTCAACACCATGCCATGGGACAGGATAGTGACGGCTCTGGAGCACTTCGAGGTTCCCAGCTACCTCGTCCGATTTATCCGAGCCTACCTCGACGACAGGTGGGTGTGTTACACCAGTAAGGAAGGAGAGTAAAAGCGATCCGTCGAGCGTGGCGTCCCGCAGGGCTCGGTGCTGGGCCCCATACTATGGAACGTTGCGTACGACGAGGTACTACGATGCCCGCTACCCCCAGGCGCGGCCATAATATGCTATGCGGACGACACCCTAATCCTGGTCGAGGGTCGTGGCTGGCACGAGACGCTGCGCATTAGCGGAATCGCAACGGCCTGTGCGATCCGTGCCGTGAACGAACTGGGCCTGAGAGTCTCCCCTGCTAAGTCGGAGGCCACCTGGTTCTTTGACAGGAAGAGGCGAGGGACACCACCGCCCGGCCTATGCATAAACATGGCAGGTAAAACCGTCCGGGTGGGACCACAGATGAAGTATCTGGGACTCACCATCGACAGCCAGTGGACGTTCGAGCCGCACTTCGACTCACTGATCCCGAAGGTGTCAGCGGCTGCCAATGCCCTGTGCGGCCTACTACCGAACATCGGCGGGGCCGGAGACGCGGTGCGCCGACTTTACGAGGGCGTCGTTCGGTCACGAGTGATGTACGGGGCCCCAGTATGGGCGGACGACCTGATGGCAAGCCGTCGCAGCATTCTGCTCCTGAGAAGGCTGCACAGAGTGACCGAAATCAGAATCATTAGGGGATACCGGACGGTGTCTCACGCGTCGGCGTCCACCCTAGCCGCGTCCCCCCCGTGGGAACTGCGGGCGCTGGCGCTCAGAAAGAAATACACCCGCCGGAGAGAATGTCACCCGGGAGAAGACCCCACCGAGCAGGCGGCTCCAAACGACACAGGAACCGCCGAGGAGGACACATGGAACCTGTGGCGATCCCAACTGATCAACGGGAGAAGCGAACACCGAGGCGCGGATGCGGTCCTACCAAACTGGGAGGCATGGAGGAGCCGCCACGGCCTCCCACTCACATTCAGGATGACACAAGTACTCACCGGACACGGCGTGTTCGGCGAGTTCCTGAAGAGAATAAGGCGAGAGACGACAGACATCTGCCACCACTGCGGAGAGGGCAGGGACACAGCGCAGCACACCCTGGAGCTCTGTCCGGCGTGGGAGCTGCCCCGCTACACCCTGCGGCACGCCATAGGAGAAACGTTGACCCCCTCAGCGATTGTGGAAGCGATGTTGAGAGGGTCACAGGAATACAAGGCCGTCCGCCTCTTCTGCGAGCGAGTTATGCTCGCGAAGGAGTGAGCGGAAAGGGAGAGAAAAAAAACTCTCACCCCTGCAGGATAAGACGATGGAGAAGGATGGCAGTCAGATGACCCAGAGCCGCCTCGCCACCACCCCAATGGACTACGACCAGAAGAAGTGACAGCGCTAGGGACAACGACCTCCCCCTAACGCCTACTCAATAGCCGGCTCGAACAAGAGAACGCGAGAAGGGGATGCAACTGAAGTTAATTCATAAGAGGTTCCTGGAGCACCCCTGTCACGCGCATAAGATGGTCATCGTGGAGTTTTAGTCGGTAGGAGTCCGACACTACTCTGCTGTTACGCGATTATTGCAGCAGCGGAGTGTCCATGAGGATTTCTCCACGTACAAAAAAAAAAAAAAAAAGTTCGGGGAACACGTGAACGTCTAGAATCTGCCGGAGGTCGTCGACCAAACTGGTTTCCGGCGGGCCTCCGGAACGCTAAGAAATCGTCGATCTACAAAGCGATAGTTTCGCCTTGGCCAGGGTGATTCAATGGAAAACAAGCGTAACGAACGATTTTCCTCGTTGACGCATCGTAGAAAACCAGATCTCGCATGCGTCGTCAAGAATGGTAACACGATTCGTTGGAATCGTGCCATCCAGACTTCCTATCCTTTCACCGGTAATTCCTTACGTTCTTGAAATAGAACACGTGAAAAAGACGTTGATAATAGTATAACTATGGAATCTCGATTTCCAACTATTTTTATCTCGTCGCAAACTGGTTACAGGTATCTCCCCCACTCCCGTACGACACGATATTTACATATGCATTTACATATACAACGCGATACCTGGGTTTTCCTGATTCAATAAACACAGTTGTTTCGTGCAAGTTATCAGATATTATATTGTGGTTTTAAAGAAACAAATTGTCGCGATGCGATACGTTATCACAGCTGAGAAAATGGAAATCTCCGTGCAAGTGGAAGATTCTGTCGTCGAGAATATTTATTGCGACCTGCATGGAAAACAAACAGGCTTTCGAGAAGCCTGGTTTAAACTACGTGCACGTGACTTGAACAGATATGTACATATGCATATAAATTGTCTCCTATAGAAGGTGGTTAATTCTAGACATCGAAAGGAACGTCTTTAATGAAAACATGTATTGATTTGTTATACGATCAACATGATTATTGACCATTTCGATCTGCCCGAGCTGAAAATGTCTATCGCGTAACAGGGTAAATTCGAACATAAAGAAACTATGTAGGATCGTTCGTTACGTATAACTCAATAATTCAAATAAGACAAATTGCACATAAAGTGTCACTTACTTTTGTTTGTCTGTGAGGTTCCATCGTTCGAGTTCCGGAACGGTACACCAGTGTTCAGCTGGCAATAGCGTGATGAAGAACTGCGTGAAGTAGAGGAACGCGTAGACGAAGGTGAAGGAGCATGATGAAAAGGAACCATTGGTAGCGGCTGGCCTCGCCAACGTACGGTAGTATGTCGTCGAAGGTTTCGATCTTCGGACGTTCGCCCTCCTCGGCTTTTACGGACTCCACCATGACTGTCATTATCTCGATATCTGCGAATCAATGATCCTCGCTCACCTACTTAACTCGAATTACACGTTACGAGGAAACTAAGTTTAAGGTGAATGGGGTATTATTAGGTCGTCGAATAAATTCGTGTTGCAATGCGTTCATACCTTTTTATGTGTTTTACGAATACAGATCGATAAACGATCAAGGTGATCGATCTTATGATATACAGTGGCTCACGGAAGTACTCGAACACTTTCATATCACGAAACGTTCTATAATTTCGTTAGCACTCTAACGAGATACGATTATCGAGATTATAATAGTAAAATTTGGAATCAATCTGAGATTGTATATTGAAGATATATATACATGAGACAATGTATATATATTTCGCAAATATATATGTTAAATGAAAAATTAATATGTATATAACACATGATGATGATTTTACTACGTACATCGTGGCTTATTATTCTTATTAATTTAGCGAATAATTGACTGCTCAAATACTCTGGTAATTTTTATATATAAAATAACAATAATATATGTTTCCAATAAATATATGAAATTTCTATATACACGTTTAGATCTGTTTCAAATTTTCTCAATGTAATTACGACGATCGTGTCTCACTTCAGTGTCAATGAAATCTCAAAGTGTCTCGTATAAAAATCACCAAAGGTTTGTTTAAGTGCCAGAGTACTTTCACGTGAGCGACTGTTGTTTTAGTAGCAAGTTCTCTTATGTCTATCTCTTCGTTACATTTAGTCGGATAATTTCTCATGTTTATCAACGTGTTATGATCTTTCTCTTATTAAGCGGAGAAATCTCTTCTTCGCTAAATTTTCTTAAACGGGTTCAAGGTGAGGTGAACCACATTGTTGAAATCAAGATGAAGAAGATGAAATCTAAAGTCGAGATGAAAGGAAGTAGATGTTTGTATTGTCTAGATATATTGCCATGCTACTTTTTGACACGATATAATCTTAGGTAAAGGCTAATTCAAGGCGATACAGAGTGTACTGGAAAAAGTGATTTGAATTTGCTAGAGAGGAAGAGAAAAGGAAAGATCCTTGAACATTTTTGCAAGGTTATTGCAAAATGGAGGATACTATCGAAGGCTTATTGCTGTCACTTGTACGTTCTAACTGGAGTGTCCTTTAAATAATTTGCTTCTTATTAGATCCTTTTTGCAAATAGGAAGATAATATTTTTGGGACGTGAGAATTGTTAAATAAAAATGTAATGTAATCAGATGTAAATTGTCATTGGAATAGAAGAGTTTGTTTAGAAGAAATGATCATGAAATACACAAAATGTATCGTGCGTAATGTGTAAATAATAATTAATTCTAAAGACAATTAATGAAAATTTTAAATAATAGAGCACCATACCTCCGGTTCCTGCTTATTTTGACACTGTGCAGAATGTCACACGATTGTTGCCTTTTTTTTTTAAAGATTATTCAGTTAAGAAACAAGCACCAATAAAAAAGCAATTATAGTTAATTATTAAAAAATCCAAGTAGGTATTACATAAATAAAATTATCAAGGAAGATATTTATCGTAAAGATTGTGTGCTTATGAAAGAAGTAAACGAAATTATTGTAGCGCCATAGTAATTTGTATGAATCTTTGAATCTTGTTTAAATAAAATTTTCGATAAAAATTTGATTCTATCAGTGAACGATTACTACAGTTAATTACTGGATAATTAAAACAAGTAAGTAAAATTATTGTTACAATAATCCCGACAAATTTGTGACATTTATATTTCCGAGATATAAAATGTGAAATTAATATAAAACTTATCACGTGATATTTAGACTTCTATTAATGATACGAGAATTTATGACTCCCCATTTTCTCCCTTTTTCTTTCTACAGTTGAAAGTCAATCTGCTGAAATAGGAAACGTCACATAATGCTGTATATCATTCAGAAAGTAAAAATCACATCGATTAATAACGTCACCATCAAGGTGTTAGCTAATCCGTGGCCAGGGTCAACGTAATAAGGCACACCTGAGATTGATGTATACAGCTGTTGATGTATCACTACTCTGTTATTATGTATTTCTGTAAGAATTCTATTGTGTATTCCATTGTGTCTCGATTAAACCATTCAACAATTTAGTCTATTAATAATTTCGACGTCTCTTTTTCTATCTTGATGAAAGATACATTGCCACATTTACGCGTCTTGAAGTGACGTTTCCGGTTTATGCTGAATTTTATATATAAATCTTTCCTCTGTATTTTCGAGCTGACATTTTTCGGCATCTACATTCCCATACAAAAGTTTTCGTAATAAAAAGGCTATTTATACTCGAGTAAAGTCTTATAAAATTTCAGCGTAGAGTTAACGTATTTCGTAACAAAACGATTAACATAACTGTTTTATTCTTGCGTAATAAAACAAAAAGTAACTACGATATAGAAATAAAACTGACCAATTCTATCGAGGTTAATTAATCGTTCCGTTTCTGCGAAATGAACCCTATCTACGTATTTTGATACGTAAAATTAAAAACTTTTCGAACATCGAAATCGATCAGTTCAGCTTGTCAGATTGACTCCTACATGCTTTATTTAAACAAAGAATGTCAATGTTTTCAAGACATGCGGATTACTTGGAAATGATTGTACATTTGTCATTTTCCCAGTGTCTGCTGGTATTTCTATTCTTTCTTCCAAGAGTAGAAGCTATCGTAACGATTTGTTATATTCGTTACATTAGCATGATCGATCGTGCGGAGCAAATGATCCACGTTTCGTGTACACACGCCCTCGTTACGCCGTGTTTTTCCCTAGTGATCGAGTGGATTTCATCATCGGTAAAATGCACTATATCAGACGTCGCTGACATTAATATTCAAGGTATTTAACGTTTAAAGACGCGGGCGTGTCGAGTAGTGCCTCTCGGTAACAGGCAATTCGATTGGCAAGCAACGAGGGAAAAAGCTGTTACACAATAAAATAATAGCCATTATGACTAATCGCGCGAGTGGAACTCGCGAGTATCGCGACCCTGACTAATTGTAAGCGAGTACGCGAATTGCGGTTGAATGGAACGTGCTGTCGCGTCCCGGAAACTCGAAAAAGTCAAAGGGAAACGCAATTTCGCGATAATGAATGTGGAATGTATTAATGTACATGGTGTCTCATTTTGATCGTTCCACGCAAACATATATCCTAAACTATACGTAATTCGAGAAAGAGCGTACAATAAAATTGTACGGTTTCAATTGGCCCATCTTACGACGTTCAATTGGATTTGTCTAAGTGGAAGCGTTTACGAGATTCTAAGATAACCGTTGTTTCTTCCAATTGAATTATACGTTTTATCTTTCATACACCATCCGATGCACTTTTTAGTTCTCTACGGAAAAGTATCAAGGTAGTTGTATCTGAAAATTCTTAGCTTAAAAGATATATCATTGTTCATTTCATTAAAATTGAGCGTGTGGAGGACAAGAAACATATAAACGTAAGTGCGCTGTGTTATCTTTCCTTGTCTTTCATGCGATAAGTTTTACAAGGTTGAAGCTGAAATACCTTTTGAACTAATCATTTTTCCATTGAAGTACTCTAATACTGGTTTGTAGGGAATTAAAAAATCCATCGAATAGCGTATGAAAAAAATGTATGTAGAAATCCATTTGAATAAACGAAGGTCACCTTGAGATCTCGAAGCTATGTATTTTTCGAAGAAACACTTCTTTCGAATAATATACGGTTTAAGAGATATTTGCCTGGCTCGATCAAGACGAGACACCTTGTATATACAGGCTGTTGCAAAAACATGATAGGTGCAAGGATTTTGTTAAAGGGAATAAGAAATAATTTCGAAATACACTTAGCATTGTAATTATTGATATATTTATTTAGTATAACATTGTATTTATTATATCATACTAGTTAATTAGGTCCAAGTGTATTAATTTCGGTATTTGGTAAAATTTTATATTAGGAAAATGAAATATAGAAACTCATTTAATTCTAAGAAATGGTTCTTTATTATTCATATTGCTCGATCATTTTTCAGCGTGGGAAAACCATGATTATTCAGAAGCAAATCTGAATTTACTTGAAGTAGTTCTTATATTAATAATTTAAACTGTATTTTTCCTTATTCCCATGAGTATGCCATTCCGTTCTCTGATATAGTGTTGCCAGAATTTCGTACAGGCGTAGAATTATAAGATCGACCAGTACAGATTCCAAAATCAATGCTTTCAACGTAAAATCTAATTTTGTATTTCTATGTAGGCTGACTTAATTTACTAGTCTATAAACGATAATTCAGTTAACACATTAACAGTCGTCGATGTAATGTAATGTTTCGTAATTAAAGTACTTCCTACTAGGTAAGACAATTATCAATGGCTCTGAGGGATTTCCTGGATTTATTTGAATTAATTCTAGGAAACGATTAAGGTTTAATATTCGTAGGATATCGTTCTGCAAAATTATTAAACGCGAGTATATTACATTGCAACGCGCTGTAGTTAAAGATCTATAATGTTTAATGATTATGTTTAATGATCTATAATGTTTAATGTTAATGATTTTTGAAATCGATGTTCTTAATTTAAAATGTAATTTTGTCTCTTCTTATACTGACATTTAATAAGCTTAATTTACTCAACCCTAATGTAATTAAATTGCAACAACGAATATCTTCGTAATGTTATAATATTAATAATATATAAATATCGTAATATATATTTTATCACAGTTGTCAATGTCTACTACAAGATCTTCATGTTTGTGACACACGGCATACTATTTGCCGCGATACGAACCGCATCGTTTTTGATTTTCGATCGATTTGAAAAGTTGCTATGACATACAGTAACTTAGTTGTATATCAATCTAGTGATAATACGATTTTGATTTGCGCAGAGTACAAGCTATTTCAACAAGTTGGTAAAATTTATTACCATGTAATATGATTTAATACCGTAACGTAATTTAAAAGTCGAAGGATCGAATCCTGAGATTCTAAGATGATTAATAATTAGTCTTGAAGATACGGTCTTGTAATTTAAAGGTATAACAGCATAATGATACAATCTGTAATATAAATGAAGATTCAGTATATCTTAAACGTAAAACGCGGCTATAAAATGTTTCAAAATAGAAATATCCAATGTTTTAGAATCCTAAACCAGTTTGAATTTTCAACAAAACTCCGATTTTTTGAGGAACCTTGACAATACGCTAGCCTTTATAGAAGCTTTTTAAAGCTATGTTAAAGGAAAGAATCAACAAGTTTAACAATCATAATATTTAATACCATTCGCGTCACAACGTTTAAATTTATCAATACACATTATAAAAGTCCAAATAGTTGCATAAAGCCGCATAAAAATCCTAAAGTATACGAGTAACTTCGGACCTCGACGATATGCTATCTTTCACGGAAGCTTTCAAAGTTATCGCGAAGGTAAAAACCAACAATTTTAGCAATTACGCCATTTAGTATAGTTCGCGTCACGCCATTTAGATTTATCAATATACATTATGAACGTGCAAATAGTTGCACAATACAGTGTTTAACAATACTAAATCGCACAACTTGAACCTCTTAACGAACCATCGAACTCCTGAGAAATTCCTCTTGACAATAGGCTATCTTTTACAATTCTTTGCCAGTTATCTCAAAGACAAGAATCAACAATTTTAACAATTACAGAAGTGTCATCCGCGTCACGCCATTTAAAACAATCTAACACTTGCGCGTGACAAGCGCGAAACTGGTGTCGCCAGCTCGATTTCCGGCAGACGACACGACGGCCAACTCACTTGACGCCGTTCATCTAACGGCGTTTAAGCTTACTTTAAAATCGATCGATCGCCTGTCGAACAATTGATTTATGGTGTTCGCGCCGTCCTATGTCAAATTCTTCGAAACATGACGTAAACGTCATGCAACATAGGGCGGAATGATGTCAATTGAAGAGAATTGCGCGAATTGAACGTTGTATACTCAGTTTCATCCAGCACTTTCGCGATGGAACACCGGTTTACGAAACCGTGGCATACAGTTTCGAATTTTCGTGGAAATTCCACGCCCGCGAATAAAATCACACGGATAATCAAGGAGTATTGTGTCCAAGTGGTCGACGTTGTTACAACGAACCTATCCACGGAATTTGTCGTTTTATATCCGTCGCGGATACAATCCGCGGATATGGCCGTAATCCTATCGTTTAATGAGTTTCCAGATCAATGA
>NW_022885016.1:0-18082 GCF_011952205.1 Bombus bifarius | reverse complement strand
TACCTTTTTACGGAGCTCTACGAGTTTGGGGCAACCTTTGTATGACGCGGGGTGTCCATAGTTTTTGCAGTTGACGCAGAATATTTTGTCTTTGGTTACTGCGTTTTCCTTTTTTATTGTGCAGTCGCCTGGGCCATGGGGCTCACTGCATTTAACACAGCGGTAGTTTAGGTTGCAGTTTTGCGCTGTGTGGCCTATTCGCTGGCATTTGTGGCACTGAGTTATGTCATCCTTTTTTTTTTATTATTTTTTCCCATTTTATCTTGTAGTAGTTAAAGTAGTTTATTTTTAGTAGGTTGCTTGTATTGCTGTTGGGGGATAGCTGTATTATGTAGATTGGGAGCAATATATTGTTCTCCCTTGATCTTTTGATCAGTCGTGAATCGTGTGACTTTTGTGAATTTTACGTCGTCTATTTGCAAGGCTTGTAGGTCTGTGAGTATTTCTGTTTCGGTGTAACTATTGTCTAAACCTTTTAACAAGTATGTATGGTGTTTCTCTGTTTTGGGTGTGTACGTGTAAAAGGTTGTGTTAGCTGAGAGGAGTATTTGTTTTGCTTTGTGGAAATCGGGTAGGTTTCGGAGGTAGAGTGCATGTTTACCTGAGTGTATTCTTTTAATATGGAACTGATTGATGCCCGCTACTTTCTCTATGAGCGTTACCGTGTCCTTGGGGTCTTGTAGGATTATGTTGATGGGTGGCGGCCTGTTATCTCTTGTGGTGGGTGGGGTGCTCGTACGCTCCTCCGCGGAGCATCCGGTGGGGCGTCCGTCGTCCGGTGCTCGGTCCCCCCTTGGCGGTGTTGGAGGCGCCGGGCCTCCTGGGTTGTACGGTGGGGTGCGTCGCCCCTGCTGCGCCGATTGTTCCGGTGGCGTGGTGGGACCGTGCCTTCCCGTTTTGCCTCGTAATGTTTCGTTTTTTTTTTTTTTTTCTGATTTCATCCAGGGTTGAGCTCGAAGTGTGGAGTAGTTTGATGGTCCCGGTTGTGGATGAGGCTCTGGTTCAGATTGCAATATGCTGTATCTATTTTTTGTTTTGATCGCTGGAGGCGAAGTAGCTCTTGTGGGCTTCATGTTTTTGATTTCGTTAGCCTTTTCTTCTTGGCTGGGGTGATAATCTACAACTGTGTTTCCTAGGATGTTTGCTAGACTTTTTGCCCTGGCGACCAGGTTAGGTTGTGGGTTGAGTTTCCGCGTCTTTTGAGCGGGGAGTCCTAAGATATTGTTGATTTTCCTGGCTGTTTTATGTGAGATTATTTTTCTCTTGATGGCTTTTTTTATTGGGTCTACGGTGGGTTCCGTTTCGTTGCTCTTGGCTTCATTATCGGTGGCTTTTATTTTCTTTGTACAGTTTTATTTTGTCTTATCCTATTTTATTTTCTTTTTGTTCCTATTTGTATTTATGGAGATGATGTCGATGCGGTATTTTTCACTTTTTTGTCACTTTTTTGTCACTTGATCCTTCTACTTTAGTGGATGTTAGTCTACTCCGACGCGCGCACCGAGGGGTCCGTCCCGCTCGGCGGTCAACAGTCGACGAGAACGAGTGCACTCAGCGCGGTATGAGCGTTGGCTGAAATTAATAGTTTCCTTATTTGTTTTCCATGGTCAAAAAATAGAATATTTAAAGAAACATAGGTGTGTGCCAAAATGAGAATGATACAATATGCATGATAATGGTCGCGTAATACTAAAACATTTCTCTCTCTCTCGATGCTTCGATTGTAGATTATTAAAAATAGATTGTCAAGAAAAGTAAAAAAATATTGGAAAAATAAAGAAAAGCCAACACCACACGGAGTTCCCAGGCGGTCACCCATCCAAGTACTATCCGTGCCCGGCGCTGCTTAACTTTCGTGATCGGACGAGAACGAGTGCACTCAGCGCGGTATGAGCGTTGGCTGAAATTAATAGTTTTCTTATTTGTTTTCCATGGTCAAAAAATAGAATATTTAAAGAAACATAGGTGTGTGCCAAAATGAGAATGATACAATATGCATGATAATGATCGCGTAATACTAAAACATTTCATTTTCTCGATTATTCGATTATAGATTGTTAAACATTGTTTGTTAAGGAAGCCGAATTGATTTTTTTTTTAGGATTACGCTATTTTTTTTTGTTCAAAAGGAGACTAGGCGGTTATTTATGATTATTTCGAATATTTTGGTTATGTTGGTTAGGAGACTTATATATCGCAGGTTTGAGGGTGAGAAGCGGTCTTTATTTTCTTTTCTTTTGTGATGGCTGCTAATATTATTAAAGAGCACTGTTTAATATCATTTTATTTTGTTGGTTAACCGTTTGAGCAAAATGTTCGGGACGTCGTCGAAAGCGGATGATTTTTTATTGTTTAATTTAGAGGAAATGATTTTTAGTTTGATTATAATTTGTAAAGTAGTTTATTTCTGTGTCTGGTTGTTTGGGGTTGTCCGAGGTGTTTTCATTAGAGAATATGAAGACTGCCTTATTTAGCGATATGTCTCGCTCTATTTTATTTTTCAGTTTATTTGTTTCGGAGATAATAATTCTCGGCCCAGGTGATCGTTGTGTGTGTCTGTTTTGGAAAAGTGAGTGCCGATAACGTATAGTTTTTCCGTTGTTTTACATGTTGTGAAATAACTAGACTCCATGTTTTTATTGATGTTCTGTATCGCTATACCTGCATCTTGGAGGAGGGGAGCTTTCTCTGGAGGTAGTTTGAAAGAAGGGATAGAGTTAGATTCTTTTTACCTAAAAATTTGATTTGTCTGTGGGAACATGCTAGCTGAGTCTTTTTAGACATATTTTTTTTATTTTATTTATCTTCTCTTTTTGTCGTAAGAATTTTGTTGTACTTTAGATTGTTTATTTTGGATAGTATGTAGCTTTTGTCTCGTTGTAGCTCGTTGTTGCTCGCTTTCGCAGTCAAGGCGCTATTTTAGAAGGGTACTCCAATAGCCAAAACGATTCTCTTCAACATTCGTAGCAGTATTTCTAATTTCCTACGCTACGAGTTCCTTGTAAGGATAATTGACGGATTTTAACGGCCCGAGCGGTCGAGCGCCACTCTTACCCAATTACATCGAAGCCTCGCATTCACCCAGGTATCGTTCACGCTCTTCCAGCGAACGATCTGCCCCGCACTTGGAGCGTATTCACGCAGTAAACGCCATCTTGCGGGCGAATATGCCGCGTGACGATTTTCTTGAAAACCACCAATCAGCGTGCGTATTTGGGGTCCTCCGTTTCGAGCCTTGTTGGAGTCTAACAACGGTATCGGCAGTCTCGTTCGAGTAGTTTAATCGTGAGCATGTAGCAGCGAGTCAGTTTCCGTGCGTTCGAATCGCTAAACGTGGACTAAAGAACCGTTTCAATCTCTTAGCGCTCTTCAAGCGCTCGTGCAGGTGAAATCGTTTCGTCAGTCGCAACGATCAGTGATACTTTTCTGTGCTAGCTTCTTCGATGAGTCAATATCTTGAAGCATTCGTGGACATGGCTGCAAGCGTTGGTGGAGACAGAGTCGTTCCATCAGGCGTGACGATCAGTGGACAGTCCTGTGCGAAATCTTCAATTGTGAACAGTATCTCCAAGCATACGCGAAGGTAAGTATCATTTTAGTGAGCGAACGATTAGTAAACCGTCTCGTGCTGGTCTTTCAATTGCGAGCGGCATCGTCACGCGTGTATCGTTAATCATTCGTATCGTCGTACGATAATTCAGTCGCATTCGTTCAGTCGTACATCGCGTCGCGGCATTCGCTTCAGTTGCTTCGTATCGCATAATCGTCCGCAGTAAGTATTCCTAAATTTCGTCTTAATCGTCGAAAACAATTTGAAACTTTCTCATTGTTTGTTCTTTTTTTCTTTTTTTTTTTTCCGAGTTTTAACTTCGTCAATTGTTCTTCGCGCATTGAGTCATTACTCTCCCTCGTAAATCTGTCACCCAAGATTAATTCGACGGAGAACGAGTTACAGAGCGCGGTATCGTCCGATATCAGAGACACACGCGCATGTTAGACGTATCGTTGTTTCTTTAACCGATTGAGTACCAAGCAGCGTGATCGCGGTGTTTAGATTTTATGTCGAAAAGTCCCAGTACATTTGAACGCTACGGACGACTGACGGTATTTTGTACTTCATTGTTATCTTAATAATTTTTATTGAACAAAATTTGGAATATTTATAAACTAATAGTACGCATATATAAAAATATAGATGTATTTCATAAAAATAACACATATGACGAGCGCTATTGTGCCGCTTGTTTCTCTCGCGATCGATTAAGGGGTTATCCTGCCGTTCCGGACTTTTCCACTGTCACGTGAAATAACAAAATAAAAAAAGGAATTTGAGGTGAAAAATAAAAAAAGAAAACTTTATTTTTTTTTCTTTCCAACAACAATACACTTTACAATCTACTTCTGAACTCTAGGCGTGACTTTCTAAGACTGACTCTTACGATTTTACTTTCGATCGGATCCGATTACTTTCTTTTGTCATCCCTCAACATCCATCCCCACCGTCCATGCATTTGCTAGGCGTCCGCGATCGTTGCCACGTGCTCTTTCTTCTAGAACCTTCGGTGGAAGGACCGTTGGGATGTTGATGGTTCATTAGGCACTTCAGCGATATACATTGTCGCCGAGTGCCGCCACATCTTTATCTCTGTCGTCAGTCCGTCGGATTTGAAGTATGCCGATCGTGACACGACCCCTTTTGGTTTTTCAAAGACCCCTGGGGCTCGAACGGTTAAATTATGTCAATATTATCAGCAAATAATTATTTTTCTATTTACTCTATATGATTTTCGAAACATTGAAAGATCATTATTACTCGACTACTTCAATATTGATTACGATACTTTTTTAATTGCGGTTAAATTTGTCACTACTGGTGTGAGAGACTGTAAAATTGATTCGAAATAGTATTTTACAGAGACTGATGAAACCGATGAGTTAGATATTTATATAATTAAAAGTTATTTCTATTTCTGAATTTTCTTTCTGAATATTTCTTTTAAATACTATTTTAAGTAGTTGTTGGTCTACAGTACGAATAAAATATTTTGAATATGTAGTAAAAAATAAACTATCTTTATTTTCACAATGTGGTATATAAAATAAAGTATTTTATCTTTGTATTGTAAATAGTGTTTAAAATGTTTCTTAACGATGAAAATAGATTAAGCAGAAGAAGGTTAATATCAGGATGCAAGAAACCAAAATATTTAGAAATTAAATTCATGTTGCTTTTAACCCTGCTGCGGTCTCCGGGTCTCTTTGTTCTTACTGCTCTCCTTTCTTTCTCTAAGAACTTCTGTATTCTTTTGAACGTATAGAGCAAAATTTTATCTGACTCTTGAAACCGACATATTCGAGAAAACAAAAAACGCGCGATCATAGCAAAAATTTAGGGAACGCACTGATGATACAAAATTATATTATAAGACGGTAATATGACCCGCGTAGGAAAGCTGCAAAAGAAATAGCAGAGAGTGTTATAAATACATTGGAACATTTCAAAGAGAAAATACGAGTTTGTAAAAATTTCACTAATGCCAAAATTTTCTTTGCGATAATAGAATGTACCGGTTCTTTGCAATGAAAGTTATTATGAAGGATATAGTAACGTACCGCTACATTTCCCCGATCCTTAGTTAGAAGATAAACAAATAAAGAAAAACGAATCTTTGTATGCAAAGGTAACTTTCTTCTTCAAACTCTTACCGAATAATTTAGTTAAATGGAAGACCGCAGCAGGGTTAAGTGTGGGTATTCGCAAGTAACAAGCATTATAAAAAGTTTTCATCACTTTGATTACTCCTTTATGGGCAAACATGCTATCCGTTTCTTCTTTTTTTTTTTTTTTTTTGTTTTTTTTCATTTATTTAATTTGTACTTTACAATTTGGCTTGGACGCGTTGCCGTTCTTTCCTTGTATTTTTTCTTTTTTTTTTTTCCTTTTTTTGAGTACTTGCCGATTTCTTCTTTGACCATTGGTATTTTTAGGTTTTGCGTATATCCTCGTTTCTGATATTCCATGGGGCGTTGACTACTGTTCTGAGTATTTTCTAGAAGCGATTCTGGTTTAGTTACCTTATTATCCTGGTTTTGGATATTTTCAATTTACTTTCTATGCTGAGTTTACAGTTTCGACTAGTTAGCCAGTACGTCTGTCTCCTTTTTATCCGTATTTTGTCTATAATTGATTTGGTATGTTGCTTTCATGTAAGTTATGAGTCTAAGTGGAGTCTTAGTATTTAACTTGCTTTGTTTGTGTTATGTGCGTGCCATTCAATCGGATATTAGGTGGTTTCCGCTTATTGTAAATGTAAATGTAATGTGGTTAAATTGACTGGGGTTTGCTTTTATCTTGCAGTCATTTTTCTATTTTTCTGATAAGTTCTGGTAGTAATATGTTAAGTTTATGTTGCCTATATGTTAAGTCTATATGTTTAAGTTTATAGTTGGCGAGACTTAAGTTTTGCATGTCCTAGCAACGTGCACATCTTAAATCTTACAGATGTCCTTGAAACTGAAATTTTGGATGTTCTCGGAACATCTCTCCCGAAAGTCCTACGAATATTCTTAAAGTTTATATTTCGAATATTTTACTAATATCCATTTCGTAAATCTAAAGAATTAAATATCAGATGTTCTAAGAACAACCGTTTTGTAGGTTTTACAGATAGAAATATCACTTTACAAATTAAATTAAACATTTACAGATTGAACCACAGATATTGCAAGAACAACCGTTTTCTAGGTTTCACAGTTAAGTTTTGAGTGCTGAAATGTTTTTAGAACATTCATTATAAAAGTACAAGGTTTCCAATTCCACGAATTTTTCCAATTTCCGCAAAGTTTCCATGTTTAGGCTATACACGCACTAGAAATTCTAATTTCAGGAAGTAGTAATGCAATAAATTGTGGCGAAATTGTGGCGAAATTGTGGCGAAATTGTGGCGAAATTGACGCGAAATTGACGCGAAATTGACGCGAAATTGACGCGAAATTGACGCGAAGAATCGGTGTCTAACCATTCATAGTTAGAACAAGATGTTCTGGAAAGATATGCTGCCAGACGAAAGTAAATGATTCCCTATTCAAAAGTAAGTCCAAAATGTGCAATGACAATTTTTGATACAAAGTTTTGTTTTCGGAAAAATTTACGCTGAAGTTTCGTCGAGTACGCATGCACTTGAAATTTAACGATATCAATCTGTTATCATAAAATTTCTGCATATCAAGAAACAACGTGACTTCTTTTAGCTTTAAAACATGCAACAATTTATTTGTACGTCTATGAGAGAGTGATACAATGTATGATAATGGTCGCGTAATGCTAAAACATTGCATTTTCTCGATTATTCGATTATAGATTATTAAAAATAGATTGTCAAGAAAAGTAAAAAATATTGGAAAAATAAAAAAAAGCCCACACCACAAGGAGTTCCCAGGCGGTCACCCATCCAGCGCTCCTTAACTTTCGTGATCGGACGAGAACGAGTGCTTTTTTTTCTTTTTGTTTTTTTTTTTTTAAGATGTTGAGGTGATATGTCGTGATAGGGTCGGAAGGAAAACTCAGATTTACTCAACGATAAATGTTTATTCACCGTAATGTGAATGAGTACACTTGGCGCAGGACTCGCGATTATATTCGGTTCGCGAATGCGCGGTTATAAGTTCGAGCTTGGATAGCTATGATTCGAGATGCGCTACGAGTGCGGACAATGATTGCACGAGATGTCGAGAGCTTAGGTAATTATTCGACTCGAACCGTGTAAGTATAACGATCGTGGTATGTTGACTCGCTGTAATAGACTGACTTTTTTGTCGCGATGCTGCTGCGGAGGAAGACTGCGTTGGGATGTGTCTAAGGATGCGAAGGCATCGGATTCCTTGAGAAAAGCTTTGGTTCGGAAAGTGAGGGAAATGAAATGTACGTTAATGTTTATTGGCTAATTCGTGTTGGTCGTTGGAAAAGGATGCTAGCTGCCCTTGAGAGGGTGTCGCTAGCGGGAAGCATCGTACGTGAGAGATAGCAGATTTCTCGCGTGTCCCCGTGGTAGGTGGTCGACTTCGAGACTGATAAACAAAGACTGTTTGTCTCTTTGGAGGACCTTAGCTGAAATAAATCCTAAGATTTATAGCGGTCCTTAGGCTAGCTGGAAATATTCCGTAGGAATGTATCGACATCTGGCAATCATCTTGTCCGCAGGTATAGGGTCTTTGTGTCGTGCGTCACGCGACGTGAACTGTTGGGAAGTTTACTGTCAAGTGCCGCCACAATGTTTATTAAACCCAAGATACAATTTTAAATACATTTTGGTATTCACAATAAACGGTGAATTTATGTAATGATATCTTAGGCAAAGGTACCGATACGCAACGGTACGACGTAGCCATGCTATAATATGTGTCGGCGCTTTACATTTTTCCTGATTAATATAATTTTTTGGTTTAAGCCGCTGGAGGGAGCGAAGCTTCTATATGATTCTGTTTTCATTTGTTTTTACTGTCCTGAAAACTGGGTCGCAAAACAGGACGCTTCGGTAGTATATTTTTGGGTGCTGTGAAATTTTGGGGAGGGGTGGGATGAGGGGAAGGGGGAGGGGGATGTCTTTAGTGTCTTTCAGAGGGAGGGCCATGTTGTATCTGGTGTTGTGCCTAGTGTCTGCGGTCTGTCCATTTAGGTTTTCTTCGTAAAGTATAGTTTTGATCCCTATTTTTCTTTTCATGTGATAAATTATTGGAATATTATTTATTATGGTCCTGGAGGTAGTTTTTTTCGTCAAGGTATGGGAAAGCTTCCGGCGGGATGTAGCCTGTTGTCAGAGTGTTTTTGTAATATGCGTCATTTGGAAATAAGCAACTGAAGATTAAACTATTTTCTTTTATCTTTGCCGCTTGCGCGAAGTGGTTTCTTATTAGCTTTAGGATGTGACAGTCTATGCGGTGAACGTTGGCTAGGTCGTATATTATTTTGTTTTTTTACATGTTTTTTGAATCCGCTGTGTTCGGATCTGTAAGTACTCAAGCAAGCCCTGATGCATTTTCTTTCGAATATGCGAATTTTTTCCATTTGGGAGGCTGATATGTTGTACCAGATTGGGCAGCCGTAGGTTATGATCGGTCTGATTAGTGCTTGATAGCATAGAATTTTTACTTTGCTGTCGAGATGTTTGGAGTAGAATAGTTTTTTTTATTTTCCAGAATGCTTTATTGGCCTTAGTAAGTTGAATTTCGGTGTGCTGCTTGTAGTTTAATTTATAGTCTATGTTTACTCCTAGGTATTTTACGCAATTTTTGTGTGGTGTGAGAGAGAGCCCCTTTGTCTGTTTTTTCTCTTAGTTGAAATTTTTTGCAGTGTTCTCTTTCTATTGGGCCGATTTCACTTGACTTGGGTCTAAACAGTATGGTTTCGCATTTACTTATGTTGATTTTTAGTTTCCATGCGTGGTAATAGTCGTTTATTTTCTCAAAGAGTTCTTGGAGTTCCGTTTTTATAGTTTTGGTTTCGCGGCCTGTTACGTATATGATTAGGTCGTCTGCGAAGGCTATGGAGCGTTTATGGGTGGATGTATTGAGATCAAAGAGGTTTAGTAAGTCGCTGTTGTAAATACTGAAAAGTAACGGGGAATTTACTGTACCTTGTTGTAGACCGTTTTTTATGGAGAATTCTTTGCTTGATGAGTGTGAACCTTCAGTCATTACGAATGTTCTGCTTGTGATCATGTCCCAGACTATTTCAATCAGGTATTTAGGAAAATTTCTCTTGATCAATTTGTATATGAGACCTGGGATCCAGACTGTGTCGAAGGCTTTTTCGAGGTCTATTAAGCAGGCGGCTACTCGATCTTTTGCGTTTAGAGCCCAGCAGATGTCCGACGTGAGTTTGTTTATTGCGTGGATTGTGGAGTGTTTGTGTCGGAAGCCGAATTGATTCTCTGGGATTATGTTATTTTTTGTGCAGAAGGAGGTTAGGGGGTTGTTTATGATTATTTCAAATACTTTGCTTATGTTGGGGAGGAGACTTATGGGTCGTAGGTTTGCGGGCGATGAGCCGTCTTTATCCTTTTTTGTTATAGCTATCAGTTTGGCTTTTTTCCATTTTCTGGGGAAGTATGTGTTGTTTAGAGCATCGTTGAAGAGTACCGTGTAGTACCATTTTATTTTGTTCGGTAGGCGCTTGAGTAAGATGTTTGGGATGCCGTCGAAGCCGGAGGATTTTTTGTTGTTTAGTTTGGAGAGGATTGTGTTTAGTTGATTGTAATTTGTGAAGTAGTTTATTTCTGGATCTGGTTGTTTGGGGTTGTCTGCGGTGTTTTCGTTTGAGAATGTGCAGACTGTTTTGTCTTGTTCCATTTCATTTTTGAGTTTGTTTGTTTCGGCGATGATAATTCTGTTTAGTTGTTCTCGGCCCATGTGTTCGTTTTGCGTATGTATTTTGGAAAAGTGGGTGCCGATGATGTCTAGTTTTTCTATTGTTTTAGGTATTATGAAGTTACCCGCGGTGTCTTTGATGGTGTTGTGTATCGTTATACCTGCTTCTTGGGTGAGGGAGGCATTTTCTGGGGGCAATTTGAGAGGTGGGATGGGGTTTTGTTCTTTTGGTCTAAAGATTTGATTTATTTGTGGGAACACGTTGGCTGAGTCGTTTTTGGAGATGTTTTTTATTTTGTTTGTCCAGTAATGGTTTATAGAAATTGCGTATTCTTGTTTCAGTTGCGCTTTTATTCTGTGTAGTAGGAACTGTAGGAATTCTAATTCTTCTCTTTTGTCGTAAGAATAGTTAAGTTTTATATTGTTTATTTTGGAGAGTATGTAGCTTTTATCTCGATGTAGATCTTTTATTTTATTGTTTATATAGGGCTCGCATGAATTTTTTTGTTTTATGATTGGCACGGATTTTTGGAGAGCGATTCGTGTGTGTTTTTCTATTTCGTCTAAGAATGAGTCGATTTGTCTGTTTGTTAGGTTGACGTTGTTGCAGATCTTTAGGTCGCAGTTTTGTTCGAGTGTGTTTTGGAACTTTTTCCAGTCTGTCTTTTTGTAGTTGTACCTGGGTGTCTCGGTCTGGGTTTCGAGTGTTAGGAAGTCAGATGTGTTTTTGTTAATTTGAAATACTAGGGCACTTATGGTCACTGTCATAGGCTAAGGTTTTTAGGGTGCTATTTGGACGTAGGTTTTGGAATTTTAGTCGCGCATCTGCTAGGCATATGTCCAGGTATGAGCCTGCCTTTTGGGTAAGAGGGTAGCTCGGAGCTGTACAAGTTTGTTTTGTAGTGGATGCTTTTATTGTCTAGCCAGTTTCTAATGAAGTTGCCTCTCGTGTTGTTTATTTCGTTTTCCCGGCTTGTATGTTTTGCGTTAAGGTCTCCTGCTATTATATAGTAGTTTTCCGGTTTGTTGAGCTGCAAGAAAGATTCGAAAAGATTATTGAATTCGTAGATAAATTCTTTCTGGTTTCCGTAGGTTGCGTAGGCTGCAGTGATGAATAAATTTTCCTTATTGCTTATTTTTATTTTTATGATCGTTGTTTCTAAGGTTCTGAAACTTGTTATTTCATCAATTAGGATCGTTTTGTATTTTATAGGGTTTTTTTTATGAGGATCGCTGTTCCTCCTCCTTGACTGGCGTTCGGTCTGTCGTGTCTTATCATGGTGTAGTTTTTGAAGTGTACATTGTGTCTTTTGTTTAGTTTTGTTTCTGAGGTGATGAGTACCATATCGGGGGCTTCTTTATTTATTAGGGTTAGCATACTGTATCCTTTTTGGTTTGAAATTAAAGAGTTAGCATTTATTGCAATTATTTTCAGATGTTTTAGGTTGAATTTATGTGTTTTTTGCTGTGATTGTTGGTTTGGCGTGTTTTGGTTATTCGTCATCTGTACTATTGAAAGTGCTGAAGATGGCGTCGAGCCTTTCTTCGTGCGTTGATAGTGTATTTTTTATTTCGTTTAATTGCATTTGTTGTTCTTTTAACGCTTGGAGAATACCTTTTTTAAAGTCTTCGATAACGTTTATAATGTTTGGATGGGGGGAGTTATCGATTGTGATTGGGCTTTGGCTTGAGCGCGGATCTAAGTTTGCTGATTGTGATGTGTTTTTGGTTGTTAGATTTGGTTTTGTTTGCTGTTTCACTACGTCAGAGAACTTTAGTTCTGGGACGTATTTGCGGCTTATTTGGGCAATTCGTTGTGTCTTTGCTTCTTTGTCTTTTTTTATTTTATCTGCTACCTTTTTACGGAGCTCTACGAGTTTGGGGCAACCTTTGTATGACGCGGGGTGTCCATAGTTTTTGCAGTTGACGCAGAATATTTTGTCTTTGGTTACTGCGTTTTCCTTTTTTATTGTGCAGTCGCCTGGGCCATGGGGCTCACTGCATTTAACACAGCGGTAGTTTAGGTTGCAGTTTTGCGCTGTGTGGCCTATTCGCTGGCATTTGTGGCACTGAGTTATGTCATCCTTTTTTTTATTATTTTTTCCCATTTTATCTTGTAGTAGTTAAAGTAGTTTATTTTTAGTAGGTTGCTTGTATTGCTGTTGGGGGATAGCTGTATTATGTAGATTGGGAGCAATATATTGTTCTCCCTTGATCTTTTGATCAGTCGTGAATCGTGTGACTTTTGTGAATTTTACGTCGTCTATTTGCAAGGCTTGTAGGTCTGTGAGTATTTCTGTTTCGGTGTAACTATTGTCTAAACCTTTTAACAAGTATGTATGGTGTTTCTCTGTTTTGGGTGTGTACGTGTAAAAGGTTGTGTTAGCTGAGAGGAGTATTTGTTTTGCTTTGTGGAAATCGGGTAGGTTTCGGAGGTAGAGTGCATGTTTACCTGAGTGTATTCTTTTAATATGGAACTGATTGATGCCCGCTACTTTCTCTATGAGCGTTACCGTGTCCTTGGGGTCTTGTAGGATTATGTTGATGGGTGGCGGCCTGTTATCTCTTGTGGTGGGTGGGGTGCTCGTACGCTCCTCCGCGGAGCATCCGGTGGGGCGTCCGTCGTCCGGTGCTCGGTCCCCCCTTGGCGGTGTTGGAGGCGCCGGGCCTCCTGGGTTGTACGGTGGGGTGCGTCGCCCCTGCTGCGCCGATTGTTCCGGTGGCGTGGTGGGACCGTGCCTTCCCGTTTTGCCTCGTAATGTTTCGTTTTTTTTTTTTTTTTCTGATTTCATCCAGGGTTGAGCTCGAAGTGTGGAGTAGTTTGATGGTCCCGGTTGTGGATGAGGCTCTGGTTCAGATTGCAATATGCTGTATCTATTTTTTGTTTTGATCGCTGGAGGCGAAGTAGCTCTTGTGGGCTTCATGTTTTTGATTTCGTTAGCCTTTTCTTCTTGGCTGGGGTGATAATCTACAACTGTGTTTCCTAGGATGTTTGCTAGACTTTTTGCCCTGGCGACCAGGTTAGGTTGTGGGTTGAGTTTCCGCGTCTTTTGAGCGGGGAGTCCTAAGATATTGTTGATTTTCCTGGCTGTTTTATGTGAGATTATTTTTCTCTTGATGGCTTTTTTTATTGGGTCTACGGTGGGTTCCGTTTCGTTGCTCTTGGCTTCATTATCGGTGGCTTTTATTTTCTTTGTACAGTTTTATTTTGTCTTATCCTATTTTATTTTCTTTTTGTTCCTATTTGTATTTATGGAGATGATGTCGATGCGGTATTTTTCACTTTTTTGTCACTTTTTTGTCACTTGATCCTTCTACTTTAGTGGATGTTAGTCTACTCCGACGCGCGCACCGAGGGGTCCGTCCCGCTCGGCGGTCAACAGTCGACGAGAACGAGTGCACTCAGCGCGGTATGAGCGTTGGCTGAAATTAATAGTTTCCTTATTTGTTTTCCATGGTCAAAAAATAGAATATTTAAAGAAACATAGGTGTGTGCCAAAATGAGAATGATACAATATGCATGATAATGGTCGCGTAATACTAAAACATTTCTCTCTCTCTCGATGCTTCGATTGTAGATTATTAAAAATAGATTGTCAAGAAAAGTAAAAAAATATTGGAAAAATAAAGAAAAGCCAACACCACACGGAGTTCCCAGGCGGTCACCCATCCAAGTACTATCCGTGCCCGGCGCTGCTTAACTTTCGTGATCGGACGAGAACGAGTGCACTCAGCGCGGTATGAGCGTTGGCTGAAATTAATAGTTTTCTTATTTGTTTTCCATGGTCAAAAAATAGAATATTTAAAGAAACATAGGTGTGTGCCAAAATGAGAATGATACAATATGCATGATAATGATCGCGTAATACTAAAACATTTCATTTTCTCGATTATTCGATTATAGATTGTTAAACATTGTTTGTTAAGGAAGCCGAATTGATTTTTTTTTAGGATTACGCTATTTTTTTTTTGTTCAAAAGGAGACTAGGCGGTTATTTATGATTATTTCGAATATTTTGGTTATGTTGGTTAGGAGACTTATATATCGCAGGTTTGAGGGTGAGAAGCGGTCTTTATTTTCTTTTCTTTTGTGATGGCTGCTAATATTATTAAAGAGCACTGTTTAATATCATTTTATTTTGTTGGTTAACCGTTTGAGCAAAATGTTCGGGACGTCGTCGAAAGCGGATGATTTTTTATTGTTTAATTTAGAGGAAATGATTTTTAGTTTGATTATAATTTGTAAAGTAGTTTATTTCTGTGTCTGGTTGTTTGGGGTTGTCCGAGGTGTTTTCATTAGAGAATATGAAGACTGCCTTATTTAGCGATATGTCTCGCTCTATTTTATTTTTCAGTTTATTTGTTTCGGAGATAATAATTCTCGGCCCAGGTGATCGTTGTGTGTGTCTGTTTTGGAAAAGTGAGTGCCGATAACGTATAGTTTTTCCGTTGTTTTACATGTTGTGAAATAACTAGACTCCATGTTTTTATTGATGTTCTGTATCGCTATACCTGCATCTTGGAGGAGGGGAGCTTTCTCTGGAGGTAGTTTGAAAGAAGGGATAGAGTTAGATTCTTTTTACCTAAAAATTTGATTTGTCTGTGGGAACATGCTAGCTGAGTCTTTTTAGACATATTTTTTTTATTTTATTTATCTTCTCTTTTTGTCGTAAGAATTTTGTTGTACTTTAGATTGTTTATTTTGGATAGTATGTAGCTTTTGTCTCGTTGTAGCTCGTTGTTGCTCGCTTTCGCAGTCAAGGCGCTATTTTAGAAGGGTACTCCAATAGCCAAAACGATTCTCTTCAACATTCGTAGCAGTATTTCTAATTTCCTACGCTACGAGTTCCTTGTAAGGATAATTGACGGATTTTAACGGCCCGAGCGGTCGAGCGCCACTCTTACCCAATTACATCGAAGCCTCGCATTCACCCAGGTATCGTTCACGCTCTTCCAGCGAACGATCTGCCCCGCACTTGGAGCGTATTCACGCAGTAAACGCCATCTTGCGGGCGAATATGCCGCGTGACGATTTTCTTGAAAACCACCAATCAGCGTGCGTATTTGGGGTCCTCCGTTTCGAGCCTTGTTGGAGTCTAACAACGGTATCGGCAGTCTCGTTCGAGTAGTTTAATCGTGAGCATGTAGCAGCGAGTCAGTTTCCGTGCGTTCGAATCGCTAAACGTGGACTAAAGAACCGTTTCAATCTCTTAGCGCTCTTCAAGCGCTCGTGCAGGTGAAATCGTTTCGTCAGTCGCAACGATCAGTGATACTTTTCTGTGCTAGCTTCTTCGATGAGTCAATATCTTGAAGCATTCGTGGACATGGCTGCAAGCGTTGGTGGAGACAGAGTCGTTCCATCAGGCGTGACGATCAGTGGACAGTCCTGTGCGAAATCTTCAATTGTGAACAGTATCTCCAAGCATACGCGAAGGTAAGTATCATTTTAGTGAGCGAACGATTAGTAAACCGTCTCGTGCTGGTCTTTCAATTGCGAGCGGCATCGTCACGCGTGTATCGTTAATCATTCGTATCGTCGTACGATAATTCAGTCGCATTCGTTCAGTCGTACATCGCGTCGCGGCATTCGCTTCAGTTGCTTCGTATCGCATAATCGTCCGCAGTAAGTATTCCTAAATTTCGTCTTAATCGTCGAAAACAATTTGAAACTTTCTCATTGTTTGTTCTTTTTTTCTTTTTTTTTTTTTTTTTCCGAGTTTTAACTTCGTCAATTGTTCTTCGCGCATTGAGTCATTACTCTCCCTCGTAAATCTGTCACCCAAGATTAATTCGACGGGGAACGAGTTACAGAGCGCGGTATCGTCCGATATCAGAGACACACGCGCATGTTAGACGTATCGTTGTTTCTTTAACCGATTGAGTACCAAGCAGCGTGATCGCGGTGTTTAGATTTTATGTCGAAAAGTCCCAGTACATTTGAACGCTACGGACGACTGACGGTATTTTGTACTTCATTGTTATCTTAATAATTTTTATTGAACAAAATTTGGAATATTTATAAACTAATAGTACGCATATATAAAAATATAGATGTATTTCATAAAAATAACACATATGACGAGCGCTATTGTGCCGCTTGTTTCTCTCGCGATCGATTAAGGGGTTATCCTGCCGTTCCGGACTTTTCCACTGTCACGTGAAATAACAAAATAAAAAAAGGAATTTGAGGTGAAAAATAAAAAAAGAAAACTTTATTTTTTTTTCTTTCCAACAACAATACACTTTACAATCTACTTCTGAACTCTAGGCGTGACTTTCTAAGACTGACTCTTACGATTTTACTTTCGATCGGATCCGATTACTTTCTTTTGTCATCCCTCAACATCCATCCCCACCGTCCATGCATTTGCTAGGCGTCCGCGATCGTTGCCACGTGCTCTTTCTTCTAGAACCTTCGGTGGAAGGACCGTTGGGATGTTGATGGTTCATTAGGCACTTCAGCGATATACATTGTCGCCGAGTGCCGCCACATCTTTATCTCTGTCGTCAGTCCGTCGGATTTGAAGTATGCCGATCGTGACACGACCCCTTTTGGTTTTTCAAAGACCCCTGGGGCTCGAACGGTTAAATTATGTCAATATTATCAGCAAATAATTATTTTTCTATTTACTCTATATGATTTTCGAAACATTGAAAGATCATTATTACTCGACTACTTCAATATTGATTACGATACTTTTTTAATTGCGGTTAAATTTGTCACTACTGGTGTGAGAGACTGTAAAATTGATTCGAAATAGTATTTTACAGAGACTGATGAAACCGATGAGTTAGATATTTATATAATTAAAAGTTATTTCTATTTCTGAATTTTCTTTCTGAATATTTCTTTTAAATACTATTTTAAGTAGTTGTTGGTCTACAGTACGAATAAAATATTTTGAATATGTAGTAAAAAATAAACTATCTTTATTTTCACAATGTGGTATATAAAATAAAGTATTTTATCTTTGTATTGTAAATAGTGTTTAAAATGTTTCTTAACGATGAAAATAGATTAAGCAGAAGAAGGTTAATATCAGGATGCAAGAAACCAAAATATTTAGAAATTAAATTCATGTTGCTTTTAACCCTGCTGCGGTCTCCGGGTCTCTTTGTTCTTACTGCTCTCCTTTCTTTCTCTAAGAACTTCTGTATTCTTTTGAACGTATAGAGCAAAATTTTATCTGACTCTTGAAACCGACATATTCGAGAAAACAAAAAACGCGCGATCATAGCAAAAATTTAGGGAACGCACTGATACAAAATTATATTATAAGACGGTAATATGACCCGCGTAGGAAAGCTGCAAAAGAAATAGCAGAGAGTGTTATAAATACATTGGAACATTTCAAAGAGAAAATACGAGTTTGTAAAAATTTCACTAATGCCAAAATTTTCTTTGCGATAATAGAATGTACCGGTTCTTTGCAATGAAAGTTATTATGAAGGATATAGTAACGTACCGCTACATTTCCCCGGTCCTTAGTTAGAAGATAAAATAAAGAAAAACGAATCTTTGTATGCAAAGGTAACTTTCTTCTTCAAACTCTTACCGAATAATTTAGTTAAATGGAAGACCGCAGCAGGGTTAAGTGTGGGTATTCGCAAGTAACAAGCATTATAAAAAGTTTTCATCACTTTGATTACTCCTTTATGGGCAAACATGCTATCCGTTTCTTCTTTTTTTTTTTTTTTTTTGTTTTTTTTCATTTAT
>NW_022885015.1:0-30247 GCF_011952205.1 Bombus bifarius | reverse complement strand
TTCTTTTCTTTTGTGATGGCTGCTAATATTATTAAAGAGCACTGTTTAATATCATTTTATTTTGTTGGTTAACCGTTTGAGCAAAATGTTCGGGACGTCGTCGAAAGCGGATGATTTTTTATTGTTTAATTTAGAGGAAATGATTTTTAGTTTGATTATAATTTGTAAAGTAGTTTATTTCTGTGTCTGGTTGTTTGGGGTTGTCCGAGGTGTTTTCATTAGAGAATATGAAGACTGCCTTATTTAGCGATATGTCTCGCTCTATTTTATTTTTCAGTTTATTTGTTTCGGAGATAATAATTCTCGGCCCAGGTGATCGTTGTGTGTGTCTGTTTTGGAAAAGTGAGTGCCGATAACGTATAGTTTTTCCGTTGTTTTACATGTTGTGAAATAACTAGACTCCATGTTTTTATTGATGTTCTGTATCGCTATACCTGCATCTTGGAGGAGGGGAGCTTTCTCTGGAGGTAGTTTGAAAGAAGGGATAGAGTTAGATTCTTTTTACCTAAAAATTTGATTTGTCTGTGGGAACATGCTAGCTGAGTCTTTTTAGACATATTTTTTTTATTTTATTTATCTTCTCTTTTTGTCGTAAGAATTTTGTTGTACTTTAGATTGTTTATTTTGGATAGTATGTAGCTTTTGTCTCGTTGTAGCTCGTTGTTGCTCGCTTTCGCAGTCAAGGCGCTATTTTAGAAGGGTACTCCAATAGCCAAAACGATTCTCTTCAACATTCGTAGCAGTATTTCTAATTTCCTACGCTACGAGTTCCTTGTAAGGATAATTGACGGATTTTAACGGCCCGAGCGGTCGAGCGCCACTCTTACCCAATTACATGGAAGCCTCGCATTCACCCAGGTATCGTTCACGCTCTTCCAGCGAAGGATCTGCCCCGCACTTGGAGCGTATTCACGCAGTAAACGCCATCTTGCGGGCGAATATGCCGCGTGACGATTTTCTTGAAAACCACCAATCAGCGTGCGTATTTGGGGTCCTCCGTTTCGAGCCTTGTTGGAGTCTAACAACGGTATCGGCAGTCTCGTTCGAGTAGTTTAATCGTGAGCATGTAGCAGCGAGTCAGTTTCCGTGCGTTCGAATCGCTAAACGTGGACTAAAGAACCGTTTCAATCTCTTAGCGCTCTTCAAGCGCTCGTGCAGGTGAAATCGTTTCGTCAGTCGCAACGATCAGTGATACTTTTCTGTGCTAGCTTCTTCGATGAGTCAATATCTTGAAGCATTCGTGGACATGGCTGCAAGCGTTGGTGGAGACAGAGTCGTTCCATCAGGCGTGACGATCAGTGGACAGTCCTGTGCGAAATCTTCAATTGTGAACAGTATCTCCAAGCATACGCGAAGGTGAGTATCATTTTAGTGAGCGAACGATTAGTAAACCGTCTCGTGCTGGTCTTTCAATTGCGAGCGGCATCGTCACGCGTGTATCGTTAATCATTCGTATCGTCGTACGATAATTCAGTCGCATTCGTTCAGTCGTACATCGCGTCGCGGCATTCGCTTCAGTTGCTTCGTATCGCATAATCGTCCGCAGTAAGTATTCCTAAATTTCGTCTTAATCGTCGAAAACAATTTGAAACTTTCTCATTGTTTGTTCTTTTTTTCTTTTTTTTTTTTTCCGAGTTTTAACTTCGTCAATTGTTCTTCGCGCATTGAGTCATTACTCTCCCTCGTAAATCTGTCACCCAAGATTAATTCGACGGGGAACGAGTTACAGAGCGCGGTATCGTCCGATATCGTTGTTTCTATAACCGATTGAGTACCAAGCAGCGTGATCGCGGTGTTTAGATTTTATGTCGAAAAGTCCCAGTACATTTGAACGCTACGGACGACTGACGGTATTTTGTATTTCATTGTTATCTTAATAATTTTTATTGAACAAAATTTGGAATATTTATAAACTAATAGTACGCATATATAAAAATATAGATGTATTTCATAAAAATAACACATATGACGAGCGCTATTGTGCCGCTTGTTTCTCTCGCGATCGATTAAGGGGTTATCCTGCCGTTCCGGACTTTTCCACTGTCACGTGAAATAACAAAATAAAAAAAGGAATTTGAGGTGAAAAATAAAAAAAGAAAACTTTATTTTTTTTTCTTTCCAACAACAATACACTTTACAATCTACTTCTGAACTCTAGGCGTGACTTTCTAAGACTGACTCTTACGATTTTACTTTCGATCGGATCCGATTACTTTCTTTTGTCATCCCTCAACATCCATCCCCACCGTCCATGCATTTGCTAGGCGTCCGCGATCGTTGCCACGTGCTCTTTCTTCTAGAACCTTCGGTGGAAGGACCGTTGGGATGTTGATGGTTCATTAGGCACTTCAGCGATATACATTGTCGCCGAGTGCCGCCACATCTTTATCTCTGTCGTCAGTCCGTCGGATTTGAAGTATGCCGATCGTGACACGACCCCTTTTGGTTTTTCAAAGACCCCTGGGGCTCGAACGGTTAAATTATGTCAATATTATCAGCAAATAATTATTTTTCTATTTACTCTATATGATTTTCGAAACATTGAAAGATCATTATTACTCGACTACTTCAATATTGATTACGATACTTTTTTAATTGCGGTTAAATTTGTCACTACTGGTGTGAGAGACTGTAAAATTGATTCGAAATAGTATTTTACAGAGACTGATGAAACCGATGAGTTAGATATTTATATAATTAAAAGTTATTTCTATTTCTGAATTTTCTTTCTGAATATTTCTTTTAAATACTATTTTAAGTAGTTGTTGGTCTACAGTACGAATAAAATATTTTGAATATGTAGTAAAAAATAAACTATCTTTATTTTCACAATGTGGTATATAAAATAAAGTATTTTATCTTTGTATTGTAAATAGTGTTTAAAATGTTTCTTAACGATGAAAATAGATTAAGCAGAAGAAGGTTAATATCAGGATGCAAGAAACCAAAATATTTAGAAATTAAATTCATGTTGTTTTTAACCCTGCTGCGGTCTCCGGGTCTCTTTGTTCTTACTGCTCTCCTTTCTTTCTCTAAGAACTTCTGTATTCTTTTGAACGTATAGAGCAAAATTTTATCTGACTCTTGAAACCGACATATTCGAGAAAACAAAAAACGCGCGATCATAGCAAAAATTTAGGGAACGCACTGATACAAAATTATATTATAAGACGGTAATATGACCCGCGTAGGAAAGCTGCAAAAGAAATAGCAGAGAGTGTTATAAATACATTGGAACATTTCAAAGAGAAAATACGAGTTTGTAAAAATTTCACTAATGCCAAAATTTTCTTTGCGATAATAGAATGTACCGGTTCTTTGCAATGAAAGTTATTATGAAGGATATAGTAACGTACCGCTACATTTCCCCGGTCCTTAGTTAGAAGATAAAATAAAGAAAAACGAATCTTTGTATGCAAAGGTAACTTTCTTCTTCAAACTCTTACCGAATAATTTAGTTAAATGGAAGACCGCAGCAGGGTTAAGTGTGGGTATTCGCAAGTAACAAGCATTATAAAAAGTTTTCATCACTTTGATTACTCCTTTATGGGCAAACATGCTATCCGTTTCTTCTTTTTTTTTTTTTTTTTTGTTTTTTTTCATTTATTTAATTTGTACTTTACAATTTGGCTTGGACGCGTTGCCGTTCTTTCCTTGTATTTTTTCTTTTTTTTTTCCTTTTTTTGAGTACTTGCCGATTTCTTCTTTGACCATTGGTATTTTTAGGTTTTGCGTATATCCTCGTTTCTGATATTCCATGGGGCGTTGACTACTGTTCTGAGTATTTTCTAGAAGCGATTCTGGTTTAGTTACCTTATTATCCTGGTTTTGGATATTTTCAATTTACTTTCTATGCTGAGTTTACAGTTTCGACTAGTTAGCCAGTACGTCTGTCTCCTTTTTATCCGTATTTTGTCTATAATTGATTTGGTATGTTGCTTTCATGTAAGTTATGAGTCTAAGTGGAGTCTTAGTATTTAACTTGCTTTGTTTGTGTTATGTGCGTGCCATTCAATCGGATATTAGGTGGTTTCCGCTTATTGTAAATGTAAATGTAATGTGGTTAAATTGACTGGGGTTTGCTTTTATCTTGCAGTCATTTTTCTATTTTTCTGATAAGTTCTGGTAGTAATATGTTAAGTTTATGTTGCCTATATGTTAAGTCTATATGTTTAAGTTTATAGTTGGCGAGACTTAAGTTTTGCATGTCCTAGCAACGTGCACATCTTAAATCTTACAGATGTCCTTGAAACTGAAATTTTGGATGTTCTCGGAACATCTCTCCCGAAAGTCCTACGAATATTCTTAAAGTTTATATTTCGAATATTTTACTAATATCCATTTCGTAAATCTAAAGAATTAAATATCAGATGTTCTAAGAACAACCGTTTTGTAGGTTTTACAGATAGAAATATCACTTTACAAATTAAATTAAACATTTACAGATTGAACCACAGATATTGCAAGAACAACCGTTTTCTAGGTTTCACAGTTAAGTTTTGAGTGCTGAAATGTTTTTAGAACATTCATTATAAAAGTACAAGGTTTCCAATTCCACGAATTTTTCCAATTTCCGCAAAGTTTCCATGTTTAGGCTATACACGCACTAGAAATTCTAATTTCAGGAAGTAGTAATGCAATAAATTGTGGCGAAATTGTGGCGAAATTGTGGCGAAATTGTGGCGAAATTGACGCGAAATTGACGCGAAATTGACGCGAAATTGACGCGAAATTGACGCGAAGAATCGGTGTCTAACCATTCATAGTTAGAACAAGATGTTCTGGAAAGATATGCTGCCAGACGAAAGTAAATGATTCCCTATTCAAAAGTAAGTCCAAAATGTGCAATGACAATTTTTGATACAAAGTTTTGTTTTCGGAAAAATTTACGCTGAAGTTTCGTCGAGTACGCATGCACTTGAAATTTAACGATATCAATCTGTTATCATAAAATTTCTGCATATCAAGAAACAACGTGACTTCTTTTAGCTTTAAAACATGCAACAATTTATTTGTACGTCTATGAGAGAGTGATACAATGTATGATAATGGTCGCGTAATGCTAAAACATTGCATTTTCTCGATTATTCGATTATAGATTATTAAAAATAGATTGTCAAGAAAAGTAAAAAATATTGGAAAAATAAAAAAAAGCCCACACCACAAGGAGTTCCCAGGCGGTCACCCATCCAGCGCTCCTTAACTTTCGTGATCGGACGAGAACGAGTGCTTTTTTTTCTTTTTGTTTTTTTTTTTTTAAGATGTTGAGGTGATATGTCGTGATAGGGTCGGAAGGAAAACTCAGATTTACTCAACGATAAATGTTTATTCACCGTAATGTGAATGAGTACACTTGGCGCAGGACTCGCGATTATATTCGGTTCGCGAATGCGCGGTTATAAGTTCGAGCTTGGATAGCTATGATTCGAGATGCGCTACGAGTGCGGACAATGATTGCACGAGATGTCGAGAGCTTAGGTAATTATTCGACTCGAACCGTGTAAGTATAACGATCGTGGTATGTTGACTCGCTGTAATAGACTGACTTTTTTGTCGCGATGCTGCTGCGGAGGAAGACTGCGTTGGGATGTGTCTAAGGATGCGAAGGCATCGGATTCCTTGAGAAAAGCTTTGGTTCGGAAAGTGAGGGAAATGAAATGTACGTTAATGTTTATTGGCTAATTCGTGTTGGTCGTTGGAAAAGGATGCTAGCTGCCCTTGAGAGGGTGTCGCTAGCGGGAAGCATCGTACGTGAGAGATAGCAGATTTCTCGCGTGTCCCCGTGGTAGGTGGTCGACTTCGAGACTGATAAACAAAGACTGTTTGTCTCTTTGGAGGACCTTAGCTGAAATAAATCCTAAGATTTATAGCGGTCCTTAGGCTAGCTGGAAATATTCCGTAGGAATGTATCGACATCTGGCAATCATCTTGTCCGCAGGTATAGGGTCTTTGTGTCGTGCGTCACGCGACGTGAACTGTTGGGAAGTTTACTGTCAAGTGCCGCCACAATGTTTATTAAACCCAAGATACAATTTTAAATACATTTTGGTATTCACAATAAACGGTGAATTTATGTAATGATATCTTAGGCAAAGGTACCGATACGCAACGGTACGACGTAGCCATGCTATAATATGTGTCGGCGCTTTACATTTTTCCTGATTAATATAATTTTTTGGTTTAAGCCGCTGGAGGGAGCGAAGCTTCTATATGATTCTGTTTTCATTTGTTTTTACTGTCCTGAAAACTGGGTCGCAAAACAGGACGCTTCGGTAGTATATTTTTGGGTGCTGTGAAATTTTGGGGAGGGGTGGGATGAGGGGAAGGGGGAGGGGGATGTCTTTAGTGTCTTTCAGAGGGAGGGCCATGTTGTATCTGGTGTTGTGCCTAGTGTCTGCGGTCTGTCCATTTAGGTTTTCTTCGTAAAGTATAGTTTTGATCCCTATTTTTCTTTTCATGTGATAAATTATTGGAATATTATTTATTATGGTCCTGGAGGTAGTTTTTTTCGTCAAGGTATGGGAAAGCTTCCGGCGGGATGTAGCCTGTTGTCAGAGTGTTTTTGTAATATGCGTCATTTGGAAATAAGCAACTGAAGATTAAACTATTTTCTTTTATCTTTGCCGCTTGCGCGAAGTGGTTTCTTATTAGCTTTAGGATGTGACAGTCTATGCGGTGAACGTTGGCTAGGTCGTATATTATTTTGTTTTTTTACATGTTTTTTGAATCCGCTGTGTTCGGATCTGTAAGTACTCAAGCAAGCCCTGATGCATTTTCTTTCGAATATGCGAATTTTTTCCATTTGGGAGGCTGATATGTTGTACCAGATTGGGCAGCCGTAGGTTATGATCGGTCTGATTAGTGCTTGATAGCATAGAATTTTTACTTTGCTGTCGAGATGTTTGGAGTAGAATAGTTTTTTTTATTTTCCAGAATGCTTTATTGGCCTTAGTAAGTTGAATTTCGGTGTGCTGCTTGTAGTTTAATTTATAGTCTATGTTTACTCCTAGGTATTTTACGCAATTTTTGTGTGGTGTGAGAGAGAGCCCCTTTGTCTGTTTTTTCTCTTAGTTGAAATTTTTTGCAGTGTTCTCTTTCTATTGGGCCGATTTCACTTGACTTGGGTCTAAACAGTATGGTTTCGCATTTACTTATGTTGATTTTTAGTTTCCATGCGTGGTAATAGTCGTTTATTTTCTCAAAGAGTTCTTGGAGTTCCGTTTTTATAGTTTTGGTTTCGCGGCCTGTTACGTATATGATTAGGTCGTCTGCGAAGGCTATGGAGCGTTTATGGGTGGATGTATTGAGATCAAAGAGGTTTAGTAAGTCGCTGTTGTAAATACTGAAAAGTAACGGGGAATTTACTGTACCTTGTTGTAGACCGTTTTTTATGGAGAATTCTTTGCTTGATGAGTGTGAACCTTCAGTCATTACGAATGTTCTGCTTGTGATCATGTCCCAGACTATTTCAATCAGGTATTTAGGAAAATTTCTCTTGATCAATTTGTATATGAGACCTGGGATCCAGACTGTGTCGAAGGCTTTTTCGAGGTCTATTAAGCAGGCGGCTACTCGATCTTTTGCGTTTAGAGCCCAGCAGATGTCCGACGTGAGTTTGTTTATTGCGTGGATTGTGGAGTGTTTGTGTCGGAAGCCGAATTGATTCTCTGGGATTATGTTATTTTTTGTGCAGAAGGAGGTTAGGGGGTTGTTTATGATTATTTCAAATACTTTGCTTATGTTGGGGAGGAGACTTATGGGTCGTAGGTTTGCGGGCGATGAGCCGTCTTTATCCTTTTTTGTTATAGCTATCAGTTTGGCTTTTTTCCATTTTCTGGGGAAGTATGTGTTGTTTAGAGCATCGTTGAAGAGTACCGTGTAGTACCATTTTATTTTGTTCGGTAGGCGCTTGAGTAAGATGTTTGGGATGCCGTCGAAGCCGGAGGATTTTTTGTTGTTTAGTTTGGAGAGGATTGTGTTTAGTTGATTGTAATTTGTGAAGTAGTTTATTTCTGGATCTGGTTGTTTGGGGTTGTCTGCGGTGTTTTCGTTTGAGAATGTGCAGACTGTTTTGTCTTGTTCCATTTCATTTTTGAGTTTGTTTGTTTCGGCGATGATAATTCTGTTTAGTTGTTCTCGGCCCATGTGTTCGTTTTGCGTATGTATTTTGGAAAAGTGGGTGCCGATAATGTCTAGTTTTTCTGTTGTTTTAGTTATTATGAAGTTACCCTCGGTGTCTTTGATGGTGTTGTGTATCGTTATACCTGCTTCTTGGATGAGGGAGGCATTTTCTGGGGGCAATTTGAGAGGTGGGATGGGGTTTTGTTCTTTTGGTCTAAAGATTTGATTTATTTGTGGGAACACGTTGGCTGAGTCGTTTTTTGAGATGTTTTTTATTTTGTTTGTCCAGTAATGGTTTATAGAAATTGCGTATTCTTGTTTCAGTTGCGCTTTTATTCTGTGTAGTAGGAACTGTAGGAATTCTAATTCTTCTCTTTTGTCGTAAGAATAGTTAAGTTTTATATTGTTTATTTTGGAGAGTATGTAGCTTTTATCTCGATGTAGATCTTTTATTTTATTGTTTATATAGGGCTCGCATGAATTTTTTTGTTTTATGATTGGCACGGATTTTTGGAGAGCGATTCGTGTGTGTTTTTCTATTTCGTCTAAGAATGAGTCGATTTGTCTGTTTGTTAGGTTGACGTTGTTGCAGATCTTTAGGTCGCAGTTTTGTTCGAGTGTGTTTTGGAACTTTTTCCAGTCTGTCTTTTTGTAGTTGTACCTGGGTGTCTCGGTCTGGGTTTCGAGTGTTAGGAAGTCAGATGTGTTTTTGTTAATTTGAAATACTAGGGCACTTATGGTCACTGTCATAGGCTAAGGTTTTTAGGGTGCTATTTGGACGTAGGTTTTGGAATTTTAGTCGCGCATCTGCTAGGCATATGTCCAGGTATGAGCCTGCCTTTTGGGTAAGAGGGTAGCTCGGAGCTGTACAAGTTTGTTTTGTAGTGGATGCTTTTATTGTCTAGCCAGTTTCTAATGAAGTTGCCTCTCGTGTTGTTTATTTCGTTTTCCCGGCTTGTATGTTTTGCGTTAAGGTCTCCTGCTATTATATAGTAGTTTTCCGGTTTGTTGAGCTGCAAGAAAGATTCGAAAAGATTATTGAATTCGTAGATAAATTCTTTCTGGTTTCCGTAGGTTGCGTAGGCTGCAGTGATGAATAAATTTTCCTTATTGCTTATTTTTATTTTTATGATCGTTGTTTCTAAGGTTCTGAAACTTGTTATTTCATCAATTAGGATCGTTTTGTATTTTATAGGGTTTTTTTTATGAGGATCGCTGTTCCTCCTCCTTGACTGGCGTTCGGTCTGTCGTGTCTTATCATGGTGTAGTTTTTGAAGTGTACATTGTGTCTTTTGTTTAGTTTTGTTTCTGAGGTGATGAGTACCATATCGGGGGCTTCTTTATTTATTAGGGTTAGCATACTGTATCCTTTTTGGTTTGAAATTAAAGAGTTAGCATTTATTGCAATTATTTTCAGATGTTTTAGGTTGAATTTATGTGTTTTTTGCTGTGATTGTTGGTTTGGCGTGTTTTGGTTATTCGTCATCTGTACTATTGAAAGTGCTGAAGATGGCGTCGAGCCTTTCTTCGTGCGTTGATAGTGTATTTTTTATTTCGTTTAATTGCATTTGTTGTTCTTTTAACGCTTGGAGAATACCTTTTTTAAAGTCTTCGATAACGTTTATAATGTTTGGATGGGGGGAGTTATCGATTGTGATTGGGCTTTGGCTTGAGCGCGGATCTAAGTTTGCTGATTGTGATGTGTTTTTGGTTGTTAGATTTGGTTTTGTTTGCTGTTTCACTACGTCAGAGAACTTTAGTTCTGGGACGTATTTGCGGCTTATTTGGGCAATTCGTTGTGTCTTTGCTTCTTTGTCTTTTTTTATTTTATCTGCTACCTTTTTACGGAGCTCTACGAGTTTGGGGCAACCTTTGTATGACGCGGGGTGTCCATAGTTTTTGCAGTTGACGCAGAATATTTTGTCTTTGGTTACTGCGTTTTCCTTTTTTATTGTGCAGTCGCCTGGGCCATGGGGCTCACTGCATTTAACACAGCGGTAGTTTAGGTTGCAGTTTTGCGCTGTGTGGCCTATTCGCTGGCATTTGTGGCACTGAGTTATGTCATCCTTTTTTTTTATTATTTTTTCCCATTTTATCTTGTAGTAGTTAAAGTAGTTTATTTTTAGTAGGTTGCTTGTATTGCTGTTGGGGGATAGCTGTATTATGTAGATTGGGAGCAATATATTGTTCTCCCTTGATCTTTTGATCAGTCGTGAATCGTGTGACTTTTGTGAATTTTACGTCGTCTATTTGCAAGGCTTGTAGGTCTGTGAGTATTTCTGTTTCGGTGTAACTATTGTCTAAACCTTTTAACAAGTATGTATGGTGTTTCTCTGTTTTGGGTGTGTACGTGTAAAAGGTTGTGTTAGCTGAGAGGAGTATTTGTTTTGCTTTGTGGAAATCGGGTAGGTTTCGGAGGTAGAGTGCATGTTTACCTGAGTGTATTCTTTTAATATGGAACTGATTGATGCCCGCTACTTTCTCTATGAGCGTTACCGTGTCCTTGGGGTCTTGTAGGATTATGTTGATGGGTGGCGGCCTGTTATCTCTTGTGGTGGGTGGGGTGCTCGTACGCTCCTCCGCGGAGCATCCGGTGGGGCGTCCGTCGTCCGGTGCTCGGTCCCCCCTTGGCGGTGTTGGAGGCGCCGGGCCTCCTGGGTTGTACGGTGGGGTGCGTCGCCCCTGCTGCGCCGATTGTTCCGGTGGCGTGGTGGGACCGTGCCTTCCCGTTTTGCCTCGTAATGTTTCGTTTTTTTTTTTTTTTTCTGATTTCATCCAGGGTTGAGCTCGAAGTGTGGAGTAGTTTGATGGTCCCGGTTGTGGATGAGGCTCTGGTTCAGATTGCAATATGCTGTATCTATTTTTTGTTTTGATCGCTGGAGGCGAAGTAGCTCTTGTGGGCTTCATGTTTTTGATTTCGTTAGCCTTTTCTTCTTGGCTGGGGTGATAATCTACAACTGTGTTTCCTAGGATGTTTGCTAGACTTTTTGCCCTGGCGACCAGGTTAGGTTGTGGGTTGAGTTTCCGCGTCTTTTGAGCGGGGAGTCCTAAGATATTGTTGATTTTCCTGGCTGTTTTATGTGAGATTATTTTTCTCTTGATGGCTTTTTTTATTGGGTCTACGGTGGGTTCCGTTTCGTTGCTCTTGGCTTCATTATCGGTGGCTTTTATTTTCTTTGTACAGTTTTATTTTGTCTTATCCTATTTTATTTTCTTTTTGTTCCTATTTGTATTTATGGAGATGATGTCGATGCGGTATTTTTCACTTTTTTGTCACTTTTTTGTCACTTGATCCTTCTACTTTAGTGGATGTTAGTCTACTCCGACGCGCGCACCGAGGGGTCCGTCCCGCTCGGCGGTCAACAGTCGACGAGAACGAGTGCACTCAGCGCGGTATGAGCGTTGGCTGAAATTAATAGTTTCCTTATTTGTTTTCCATGGTCAAAAAATAGAATATTTAAAGAAACATAGGTGTGTGCCAAAATGAGAATGATACAATATGCATGATAATGGTCGCGTAATACTAAAACATTTCTCTCTCTCTCGATGCTTCGATTGTAGATTATTAAAAATAGATTGTCAAGAAAAGTAAAAAAATATTGGAAAAATAAAGAAAAGCCAACACCACACGGAGTTCCCAGGCGGTCACCCATCCAAGTACTATCCGTGCCCGGCGCTGCTTAACTTTCGTGATCGGACGAGAACGAGTGCACTCAGCGCGGTATGAGCGTTGGCTGAAATTAATAGTTTTCTTATTTGTTTTCCATGGTCAAAAAATAGAATATTTAAAGAAACATAGGTGTGTGCCAAAATGAGAATGATACAATATGCATGATAATGATCGCGTAATACTAAAACATTTCATTTTCTCGATTATTCGATTATAGATTGTTAAACATTGTTTGTTAAGGAAGCCGAATTGATTTTTTTTTTAGGATTACGCTATTTTTTTTTTGTTCAAAAGGAGACTAGGCGGTTATTTATGATTATTTCGAATATTTTGGTTATGTTGGTTAGGAGACTTATATATCGCAGGTTTGAGGGTGAGAAGCGGTCTTTATTTTCTTTTCTTTTGTGATGGCTGCTAATATTATTAAAGAGCACTGTTTAATATCATTTTATTTTGTTGGTTAACCGTTTGAGCAAAATGTTCGGGACGTCGTCGAAAGCGGATGATTTTTTATTGTTTAATTTAGAGGAAATGATTTTTAGTTTGATTATAATTTGTAAAGTAGTTTATTTCTGTGTCTGGTTGTTTGGGGTTGTCCGAGGTGTTTTCATTAGAGAATATGAAGACTGCCTTATTTAGCGATATGTCTCGCTCTATTTTATTTTTCAGTTTATTTGTTTCGGAGATAATAATTCTCGGCCCAGGTGATCGTTGTGTGTGTCTGTTTTGGAAAAGTGAGTGCCGATAACGTATAGTTTTTCCGTTGTTTTACATGTTGTGAAATAACTAGACTCCATGTTTTTATTGATGTTCTGTATCGCTATACCTGCATCTTGGAGGAGGGGAGCTTTCTCTGGAGGTAGTTTGAAAGAAGGGATAGAGTTAGATTCTTTTTACCTAAAAATTTGATTTGTCTGTGGGAACATGCTAGCTGAGTCTTTTTAGACATATTTTTTTTATTTTATTTATCTTCTCTTTTTGTCGTAAGAATTTTGTTGTACTTTAGATTGTTTATTTTGGATAGTATGTAGCTTTTGTCTCGTTGTAGCTCGTTGTTGCTCGCTTTCGCAGTCAAGGCGCTATTTTAGAAGGGTACTCCAATAGCCAAAACGATTCTCTTCAACATTCGTAGCAGTATTTCTAATTTCCTACGCTACGAGTTCCTTGTAAGGATAATTGACGGATTTTAACGGCCCGAGCGGTCGAGCGCCACTCTTACCCAATTACATCGAAGCCTCGCATTCACCCAGGTATCGTTCACGCTCTTCCAGCGAACGATCTGCCCCGCACTTGGAGCGTATTCACGCAGTAAACGCCATCTTGCGGGCGAATATGCCGCGTGACGATTTTCTTGAAAACCACCAATCAGCGTGCGTATTTGGGGTCCTCCGTTTCGAGCCTTGTTGGAGTCTAACAACGGTATCGGCAGTCTCGTTCGAGTAGTTTAATCGTGAGCATGTAGCAGCGAGTCAGTTTCCGTGCGTTCGAATCGCTAAACGTGGACTAAAGAACCGTTTCAATCTCTTAGCGCTCTTCAAGCGCTCGTGCAGGTGAAATCGTTTCGTCAGTCGCAACGATCAGTGATACTTTTCTGTGCTAGCTTCTTCGATGAGTCAATATCTTGAAGCATTCGTGGACATGGCTGCAAGCGTTGGTGGAGACAGAGTCGTTCCATCAGGCGTGACGATCAGTGGACAGTCCTGTGCGAAATCTTCAATTGTGAACAGTATCTCCAAGCATACGCGAAGGTAAGTATCATTTTAGTGAGCGAACGATTAGTAAACCGTCTCGTGCTGGTCTTTCAATTGCGAGCGGCATCGTCACGCGTGTATCGTTAATCATTCGTATCGTCGTACGATAATTCAGTCGCATTCGTTCAGTCGTACATCGCGTCGCGGCATTCGCTTCAGTTGCTTCGTATCGCATAATCGTCCGCAGTAAGTATTCCTAAATTTCGTCTTAATCGTCGAAAACAATTTGAAACTTTCTCATTGTTTGTTCTTTTTTTCTTTTTTTTTTTTTCCGAGTTTTAACTTCGTCAATTGTTCTTCGCGCATTGAGTCATTACTCTCCCTCGTAAATCTGTCACCCAAGATTAATTCGACGGGGAACGAGTTACAGAGCGCGGTATCGTCCGATATCAGAGACACACGCGCATGTTAGACGTATCGTTGTTTCTTTAACCGATTGAGTACCAAGCAGCGTGATCGCGGTGTTTAGATTTTATGTCGAAAAGTCCCAGTACATTTGAACGCTACGGACGACTGACGGTATTTTGTACTTCATTGTTATCTTAATAATTTTTATTGAACAAAATTTGGAATATTTATAAACTAATAGTACGCATATATAAAAATATAGATGTATTTCATAAAAATAACACATATGACGAGCGCTATTGTGCCGCTTGTTTCTCTCGCGATCGATTAAGGGGTTATCCTGCCGTTCCGGACTTTTCCACTGTCACGTGAAATAACAAAATAAAAAAAGGAATTTGAGGTGAAAAATAAAAAAAGAAAACTTTATTTTTTTTTCTTTCCAACAACAATACACTTTACAATCTACTTCTGAACTCTAGGCGTGACTTTCTAAGACTGACTCTTACGATTTTACTTTCGATCGGATCCGATTACTTTCTTTTGTCATCCCTCAACATCCATCCCCACCGTCCATGCATTTGCTAGGCGTCCGCGATCGTTGCCACGTGCTCTTTCTTCTAGAACCTTCGGTGGAAGGACCGTTGGGATGTTGATGGTTCATTAGGCACTTCAGCGATATACATTGTCGCCGAGTGCCGCCACATCTTTATCTCTGTCGTCAGTCCGTCGGATTTGAAGTATGCCGATCGTGACACGACCCCTTTTGGTTTTTCAAAGACCCCTGGGGCTCGAACGGTTAAATTATGTCAATATTATCAGCAAATAATTATTTTTCTATTTACTCTATATGATTTTCGAAACATTGAAAGATCATTATTACTCGACTACTTCAATATTGATTACGATACTTTTTTAATTGCGGTTAAATTTGTCACTACTGGTGTGAGAGACTGTAAAATTGATTCGAAATAGTATTTTACAGAGACTGATGAAACCGATGAGTTAGATATTTATATAATTAAAAGTTATTTCTATTTCTGAATTTTCTTTCTGAATATTTCTTTTAAATACTATTTTAAGTAGTTGTTGGTCTACAGTACGAATAAAATATTTTGAATATGTAGTAAAAAATAAACTATCTTTATTTTCACAATGTGGTATATAAAATAAAGTATTTTATCTTTGTATTGTAAATAGTGTTTAAAATGTTTCTTAACGATGAAAATAGATTAAGCAGAAGAAGGTTAATATCAGGATGCAAGAAACCAAAATATTTAGAAATTAAATTCATGTTGCTTTTAACCCTGCTGCGGTCTCCGGGTCTCTTTGTTCTTACTGCTCTCCTTTCTTTCTCTAAGAACTTCTGTATTCTTTTGAACGTATAGAGCAAAATTTTATCTGACTCTTGAAACCGACATATTCGAGAAAACAAAAAACGCGCGATCATAGCAAAAATTTAGGGAACGCACTGATACAAAATTATATTATAAGACGGTAATATGACCCGCGTAGGAAAGCTGCAAAAGAAATAGCAGAGAGTGTTATAAATACATTGGAACATTTCAAAGAGAAAATACGAGTTTGTAAAAATTTCACTAATGCCAAAATTTTCTTTGCGATAATAGAATGTACCGGTTCTTTGCAATGAAAGTTATTATGAAGGATATAGTAACGTACCGCTACATTTCCCCGGTCCTTAGTTAGAAGATAAAATAAAGAAAAACGAATCTTTGTATGCAAAGGTAACTTTCTTCTTCAAACTCTTACCGAATAATTTAGTTAAATGGAAGACCGCAGCAGGGTTAAGTGTGGGTATTCGCAAGTAACAAGCATTATAAAAAGTTTTCATCACTTTGATTACTCCTTTATGGGCAAACATGCTATCCGTTTCTTCTTTTTTTTTTTTTTTTTTGTTTTTTTTCATTTATTTAATTTGTACTTTACAATTTGGCTTGGACGCGTTGCCGTTCTTTCCTTGTATTTTTTCTTTTTTTTTTTCCTTTTTTTGAGTACTTGCCGATTTCTTCTTTGACCATTGGTATTTTTAGGTTTTGCGTATATCCTCGTTTCTGATATTCCATGGGGCGTTGACTACTGTTCTGAGTATTTTCTAGAAGCGATTCTGGTTTAGTTACCTTATTATCCTGGTTTTGGATATTTTCAATTTACTTTCTATGCTGAGTTTACAGTTTCGACTAGTTAGCCAGTACGTCTGTCTCCTTTTTATCCGTATTTTGTCTATAATTGATTTGGTATGTTGCTTTCATGTAAGTTATGAGTCTAAGTGGAGTCTTAGTATTTAACTTGCTTTGTTTGTGTTATGTGCGTGCCATTCAATCGGATATTAGGTGGTTTCCGCTTATTGTAAATGTAAATGTAATGTGGTTAAATTGACTGGGGTTTGCTTTTATCTTGCAGTCATTTTTCTATTTTTCTGATAAGTTCTGGTAGTAATATGTTAAGTTTATGTTGCCTATATGTTAAGTCTATATGTTTAAGTTTATAGTTGGCGAGACTTAAGTTTTGCATGTCCTAGCAACGTGCACATCTTAAATCTTACAGATGTCCTTGAAACTGAAATTTTGGATGTTCTCGGAACATCTCTCCCGAAAGTCCTACGAATATTCTTAAAGTTTATATTTCGAATATTTTACTAATATCCATTTCGTAAATCTAAAGAATTAAATATCAGATGTTCTAAGAACAACCGTTTTGTAGGTTTTACAGATAGAAATATCACTTTACAAATTAAATTAAACATTTACAGATTGAACCACAGATATTGCAAGAACAACCGTTTTCTAGGTTTCACAGTTAAGTTTTGAGTGCTGAAATGTTTTTAGAACATTCATTATAAAAGTACAAGGTTTCCAATTCCACGAATTTTTCCAATTTCCGCAAAGTTTCCATGTTTAGGCTATACACGCACTAGAAATTCTAATTTCAGGAAGTAGTAATGCAATAAATTGTGGCGAAATTGTGGCGAAATTGTGGCGAAATTGTGGCGAAATTGTGGCGAAATTGACGCGAAATTGACGCGAAATTGACGCGAAATTGACGCGAAGAATCGGTGTCCAAAATGTGCAATGACAATTTTTGATACAAAGTTTTGTTTTCGGAAAAATTTACGCTGAAGTTTCGTCGAGTACGCATGCACTTGAAATTTAACGATATCAATCTGTTATCATAAAATTTCTGCATATCAAGAAACAACGTGACTTCTTTTAGCTTTAAAACATGCAACAATTTATTTGTACGTCTATGAGAGAGTGATACAATGTATGATAATGGTCGCGTAATGCTAAAACATTGCATTTTCTCGATTATTCGATTATAGATTATTAAAAATAGATTGTCAAGAAAAGTAAAAAATATTGGAAAAATAAAAAAAAGCCCACACCACAAGGAGTTCCCAGGCGGTCACCCATCCAGCGCTCCTTAACTTTCGTGATCGGACGAGAACGAGTGCTTTTTTTTCTTTTTGTTTTTTTTTTTTTTTAAGATGTTGAGGTGATATGTCGTGATAGGGTCGGAAGGAAAACTCAGATTTACTCAACGATAAATGTTTATTCACCGTAATGTGAATGAGTACACTTGGCGCAGGACTCGCGATTATATTCGGTTCGCGAATGCGCGGTTATAAGTTCGAGCTTGGATAGCTATGATTCGAGATGCGCTACGAGTGCGGACAATGATTGCACGAGATGTCGAGAGCTTAGGTAATTATTCGACTCGAACCGTGTAAGTATAACGATCGTGGTATGTTGACTCGCTGTAATAGACTGACTTTTTTGTCGCGATGCTGCTGCGGAGGAAGACTGCGTTGGGATGTGTCTAAGGATGCGAAGGCATCGGATTCCTTGAGAAAAGCTTTGGTTCGGAAAGTGAGGGAAATGAAATGTACGTTAATGTTTATTGGCTAATTCGTGTTGGTCGTTGGAAAAGGATGCTAGCTGCCCTTGAGAGGGTGTCGCTAGCGGGAAGCATCGTACGTGAGAGATAGCAGATTTCTCGCGTGTCCCCGTGGTAGGTGGTCGACTTCGAGACTGATAAACAAAGACTGTTTGTCTCTTTGGAGGACCTTAGCTGAAATAAATCCTAAGATTTATAGCGGTCCTTAGGCTAGCTGGAAATATTCCGTAGGAATGTATCGACATCTGGCAATCATCTTGTCCGCAGGTATAGGGTCTTTGTGTCGTGCGTCACGCGACGTGAACTGTTGGGAAGTTTACTGTCAAGTGCCGCCACAATGTTTATTAAACCCAAGATACAATTTTAAATACATTTTGGTATTCACAATAAACGGTGAATTTATGTAATGATATCTTAGGCAAAGGTACCGATACGCAACGGTACGACGTAGCCATGCTATAATATGTGTCGGCGCTTTACATTTTTCCTGATTAATATAATTTTTTGGTTTAAGCCGCTGGAGGGAGCGAAGCTTCTATATGATTCTGTTTTCATTTGTTTTTACTGTCCTGAAAACTGGGTCGCAAAACAGGACGCTTCGGTAGTATATTTTTGGGTGCTGTGAAATTTTGGGGAGGGGTGGGATGAGGGGAAGGGGGAGGGGGATGTCTTTAGTGTCTTTCAGAGGGAGGGCCATGTTGTATCTGGTGTTGTGCCTAGTGTCTGCGGTCTGTCCATTTAGGTTTTCTTCGTAAAGTATAGTTTTGATCCCTATTTTTCTTTTCATGTGATAAATTATTGGAATATTATTTATTATGGTCCTGGAGGTAGTTTTTTTCGTCAAGGTATGGGAAAGCTTCCGGCGGGATGTAGCCTGTTGTCAGAGTGTTTTTGTAATATGCGTCATTTGGAAATAAGCAACTGAAGATTAAACTATTTTCTTTTATCTTTGCCGCTTGCGCGAAGTGGTTTCTTATTAGCTTTAGGATGTGACAGTCTATGCGGTGAACGTTGGCTAGGTCGTATATTATTTTGTTTTTTTACATGTTTTTTGAATCCGCTGTGTTCGGATCTGTAAGTACTCAAGCAAGCCCTGATGCATTTTCTTTCGAATATGCGAATTTTTTCCATTTGGGAGGCTGATATGTTGTACCAGATTGGGCAGCCGTAGGTTATGATCGGTCTGATTAGTGCTTGATAGCATAGAATTTTTACTTTGCTGTCGAGATGTTTGGAGTAGAATAGTTTTTTTTATTTTCCAGAATGCTTTATTGGCCTTAGTAAGTTGAATTTCGGTGTGCTGCTTGTAGTTTAATTTATAGTCTATGTTTACTCCTAGGTATTTTACGCAATTTTTGTGTGGTGTGAGAGAGAGCCCCTTTGTCTGTTTTTTCTCTTAGTTGAAATTTTTTGCAGTGTTCTCTTTCTATTGGGCCGATTTCACTTGACTTGGGTCTAAACAGTATGGTTTCGCATTTACTTATGTTGATTTTTAGTTTCCATGCGTGGTAATAGTCGTTTATTTTCTCAAAGAGTTCTTGGAGTTCCGTTTTTATAGTTTTGGTTTCGCGGCCTGTTACGTATATGATTAGGTCGTCTGCGAAGGCTATGGAGCGTTTATGGGTGGATGTATTGAGATCAAAGAGGTTTAGTAAGTCGCTGTTGTAAATACTGAAAAGTAACGGGGAATTTACTGTACCTTGTTGTAGACCGTTTTTTATGGAGAATTCTTTGCTTGATGAGTGTGAACCTTCAGTCATTACGAATGTTCTGCTTGTGATCATGTCCCAGACTATTTCAATCAGGTATTTAGGAAAATTTCTCTTGATCAATTTGTATATGAGACCTGGGATCCAGACTGTGTCGAAGGCTTTTTCGAGGTCTATTAAGCAGGCGGCTACTCGATCTTTTGCGTTTAGAGCCCAGCAGATGTCCGACGTGAGTTTGTTTATTGCGTGGATTGTGGAGTGTTTGTGTCGGAAGCCGAATTGATTCTCTGGGATTATGTTATTTTTTGTGCAGAAGGAGGTTAGGGGGTTGTTTATGATTATTTCAAATACTTTGCTTATGTTGGGGAGGAGACTTATGGGTCGTAGGTTTGCGGGCGATGAGCCGTCTTTATCCTTTTTTGTTATAGCTATCAGTTTGGCTTTTTTCCATTTTCTGGGGAAGTATGTGTTGTTTAGAGCATCGTTGAAGAGTACCGTGTAGTACCATTTTATTTTGTTCGGTAGGCGCTTGAGTAAGATGTTTGGGATGCCGTCGAAGCCGGAGGATTTTTTGTTGTTTAGTTTGGAGAGGATTGTGTTTAGTTGATTGTAATTTGTGAAGTAGTTTATTTCTGGATCTGGTTGTTTGGGGTTGTCTGCGGTGTTTTCGTTTGAGAATGTGCAGACTGTTTTGTCTTGTTCCATTTCATTTTTGAGTTTGTTTGTTTCGGCGATGATAATTCTGTTTAGTTGTTCTCGGCCCATGTGTTCGTTTTGCGTATGTATTTTGGAAAAGTGGGTGCCGATGATGTCTAGTTTTTCTGTTGTTTTAGTTATTATGAAGTTACCCTCGGTGTCTTTGATGGTGTTGTGTATCGTTATACCTGCTTCTTGGATGAGGGAGGCATTTTCTGGGGGCAATTTGAGAGGTGGGATGGGGTTTTGTTCTTTTGGTCTAAAGATTTGATTTATTTGTGGGAACACGTTGGCTGAGTCGTTTTTGGAGATGTTTTTTATTTTGTTTGTCCAGTAATGGTTTATAGAAATTGCGTATTCTTGTTTCAGTTGCGCTTTTATTCTGTGTAGTAGGAACTGTAGGAATTCTAATTCTTCTCTTTTGTCGTAAGAATAGTTAAGTTTTATATTGTTTATTTTGGAGAGTATGTAGCTTTTATCTCGATGTAGATCTTTTATTTTATTGTTTATATAGGGCTCGCATGAATTTTTTTGTTTTATGATTGGCACGGATTTTTGGAGAGCGATTCGTGTGTGTTTTTCTATTTCGTCTAAGAATGAGTCGATTTGTCTGTTTGTTAGGTTGACGTTGTTGCAGATCTTTAGGTCGCAGTTTTGTTCGAGTGTGTTTTGGAACTTTTTCCAGTCTGTCTTTTTGTAGTTGTACCTGGGTGTCTCGGTCTGGGTTTCGAGTGTTAGGAAGTCAGATGTGTTTTTGTTAATTTGAAATACTAGGGCACTTATGGTCACTGTCATAGGCTAAGGTTTTTAGGGTGCTATTTGGACGTAGGTTTTGGAATTTTAGTCGCGCATCTGCTAGGCATATGTCCAGGTATGAGCCTGCCTTTTGGGTAAGAGGGTAGCTCGGAGCTGTACAAGTTTGTTTTGTAGTGGATGCTTTTATTGTCTAGCCAGTTTCTAATGAAGTTGCCTCTCGTGTTGTTTATTTCGTTTTCCCGGCTTGTATGTTTTGCGTTAAGGTCTCCTGCTATTATATAGTAGTTTTCCGGTTTGTTGAGCTGCAAGAAAGATTCGAAAAGATTATTGAATTCGTAGATAAATTCTTTCTGGTTTCCGTAGGTTGCGTAGGCTGCAGTGATGAATAAATTTTCCTTATTGCTTATTTTTATTTTTATGATCGTTGTTTCTAAGGTTCTGAAACTTGTTATTTCATCAATTAGGATCGTTTTGTATTTTATAGGGTTTTTTTTATGAGGATCGCTGTTCCTCCTCCTTGACTGGCGTTCGGTCTGTCGTGTCTTATCATGGTGTAGTTTTTGAAGTGTACATTGTGTCTTTTGTTTAGTTTTGTTTCTGAGGTGATGAGTACCATATCGGGGGCTTCTTTATTTATTAGGGTTAGCATACTGTATCCTTTTTGGTTTGAAATTAAAGAGTTAGCATTTATTGCAATTATTTTCAGATGTTTTAGGTTGAATTTATGTGTTTTTTGCTGTGATTGTTGGTTTGGCGTGTTTTGGTTATTCGTCATCTGTACTATTGAAAGTGCTGAAGATGGCGTCGAGCCTTTCTTCGTGCGTTGATAGTGTATTTTTTATTTCGTTTAATTGCATTTGTTGTTCTTTTAACGCTTGGAGAATACCTTTTTTAAAGTCTTCGATAACGTTTATAATGTTTGGATGGGGGGAGTTATCGATTGTGATTGGGCTTTGGCTTGAGCGCGGATCTAAGTTTGCTGATTGTGATGTGTTTTTGGTTGTTAGATTTGGTTTTGTTTGCTGTTTCACTACGTCAGAGAACTTTAGTTCTGGGACGTATTTGCGGCTTATTTGGGCAATTCGTTGTGTCTTTGCTTCTTTGTCTTTTTTTATTTTATCTGCTACCTTTTTACGGAGCTCTACGAGTTTGGGGCAACCTTTGTATGACGCGGGGTGTCCATAGTTTTTGCAGTTGACGCAGAATATTTTGTCTTTGGTTACTGCGTTTTCCTTTTTTATTGTGCAGTCGCCTGGGCCATGGGGCTCACTGCATTTAACACAGCGGTAGTTTAGGTTGCAGTTTTGCGCTGTGTGGCCTATTCGCTGGCATTTGTGGCACTGAGTTATGTCATCCTTTTTTTTTATTATTTTTTCCCATTTTATCTTGTAGTAGTTAAAGTAGTTTATTTTTAGTAGGTTGCTTGTATTGCTGTTGGGGGATAGCTGTATTATGTAGATTGGGAGCAATATATTGTTCTCCCTTGATCTTTTGATCAGTCGTGAATCGTGTGACTTTTGTGAATTTTACGTCGTCTATTTGCAAGGCTTGTAGGTCTGTGAGTATTTCTGTTTCGGTGTAACTATTGTCTAAACCTTTTAACAAGTATGTATGGTGTTTCTCTGTTTTGGGTGTGTACGTGTAAAAGGTTGTGTTAGCTGAGAGGAGTATTTGTTTTGCTTTGTGGAAATCGGGTAGGTTTCGGAGGTAGAGTGCATGTTTACCTGAGTGTATTCTTTTAATATGGAACTGATTGATGCCCGCTACTTTCTCTATGAGCGTTACCGTGTCCTTGGGGTCTTGTAGGATTATGTTGATGGGTGGCGGCCTGTTATCTCTTGTGGTGGGTGGGGTGCTCGTACGCTCCTCCGCGGAGCATCCGGTGGGGCGTCCGTCGTCCGGTGCTCGGTCCCCCCTTGGCGGTGTTGGAGGCGCCGGGCCTCCTGGGTTGTACGGTGGGGTGCGTCGCCCCTGCTGCGCCGATTGTTCCGGTGGCGTGGTGGGACCGTGCCTTCCCGTTTTGCCTCGTAATGTTTCGTTTTTTTTTTTTTTTTCTGATTTCATCCAGGGTTGAGCTCGAAGTGTGGAGTAGTTTGATGGTCCCGGTTGTGGATGAGGCTCTGGTTCAGATTGCAATATGCTGTATCTATTTTTTGTTTTGATCGCTGGAGGCGAAGTAGCTCTTGTGGGCTTCATGTTTTTGATTTCGTTAGCCTTTTCTTCTTGGCTGGGGTGATAATCTACAACTGTGTTTCCTAGGATGTTTGCTAGACTTTTTGCCCTGGCGACCAGGTTAGGTTGTGGGTTGAGTTTCCGCGTCTTTTGAGCGGGGAGTCCTAAGATATTGTTGATTTTCCTGGCTGTTTTATGTGAGATTATTTTTCTCTTGATGGCTTTTTTTATTGGGTCTACGGTGGGTTCCGTTTCGTTGCTCTTGGCTTCATTATCGGTGGCTTTTATTTTCTTTGTACAGTTTTATTTTGTCTTATCCTATTTTATTTTCTTTTTGTTCCTATTTGTATTTATGGAGATGATGTCGATGCGGTATTTTTCACTTTTTTGTCACTTTTTTGTCACTTGATCCTTCTACTTTAGTGGATGTTAGTCTACTCCGACGCGCGCACCGAGGGGTCCGTCCCGCTCGGCGGTCAACAGTCGACGAGAACGAGTGCACTCAGCGCGGTATGAGCGTTGGCTGAAATTAATAGTTTCCTTATTTGTTTTCCATGGTCAAAAAATAGAATATTTAAAGAAACATAGGTGTGTGCCAAAATGAGAATGATACAATATGCATGATAATGGTCGCGTAATACTAAAACATTTCTCTCTCTCTCTCTCTCGATGCTTCGATTGTAGATTATTAAAAATAGATTGTCAAGAAAAGTAAAAAAATATTGGAAAAATAAAGAAAAGCCAACACCACACGGAGTTCCCAGGCGGTCACCCATCCAAGTACTATCCGTGCCCGGCGCTGCTTAACTTTCGTGATCGGACGAGAACGAGTGCACTCAGCGCGGTATGAGCGTTGGCTGAAATTAATAGTTTTCTTATTTGTTTTCCATGGTCAAAAAATAGAATATTTAAAGAAACATAGGTGTGTGCCAAAATGAGAATGATACAATATGCATGATAATGATCGCGTAATACTAAAACATTTCATTTTCTCGATTATTCGATTATAGATTGTTAAACATTGTTTGTTAAGGAAGCCGAATTGATTTTTTTTTTAGGATTACGCTATTTTTTTTTTGTTCAAAAGGAGACTAGGCGGTTATTTATGATTATTTCGAATATTTTGGTTATGTTGGTTAGGAGACTTATATATCGCAGGTTTGAGGGTGAGAAGCGGTCTTTATTTTCTTTTCTTTTGTGATGGCTGCTAATATTATTAAAGAGCACTGTTTAATATCATTTTATTTTGTTGGTTAACCGTTTGAGCAAAATGTTCGGGACGTCGTCGAAAGCGGATGATTTTTTATTGTTTAATTTAGAGGAAATGATTTTTAGTTTGATTATAATTTGTAAAGTAGTTTATTTCTGTGTCTGGTTGTTTGGGGTTGTCCGAGGTGTTTTCATTAGAGAATATGAAGACTGCCTTATTTAGCGATATGTCTCGCTCTATTTTATTTTTCAGTTTATTTGTTTCGGAGATAATAATTCTCGGCCCAGGTGATCGTTGTGTGTGTCTGTTTTGGAAAAGTGAGTGCCGATAACGTATAGTTTTTCCGTTGTTTTACATGTTGTGAAATAACTAGACTCCATGTTTTTATTGATGTTCTGTATCGCTATACCTGCATCTTGGAGGAGGGGAGCTTTCTCTGGAGGTAGTTTGAAAGAAGGGATAGAGTTAGATTCTTTTTACCTAAAAATTTGATTTGTCTGTGGGAACATGCTAGCTGAGTCTTTTTAGACATATTTTTTTTATTTTATTTATCTTCTCTTTTTGTCGTAAGAATTTTGTTGTACTTTAGATTGTTTATTTTGGATAGTATGTAGCTTTTGTCTCGTTGTAGCTCGTTGTTGCTCGCTTTCGCAGTCAAGGCGCTATTTTAGAAGGGTACTCCAATAGCCAAAACGATTCTCTTCAACATTCGTAGCAGTATTTCTAATTTCCTACGCTACGAGTTCCTTGTAAGGATAATTGACGGATTTTAACGGCCCGAGCGGTCGAGCGCCACTCTTACCCAATTACATCGAAGCCTCGCATTCACCCAGGTATCGTTCACGCTCTTCCAGCGAACGATCTGCCCCGCACTTGGAGCGTATTCACGCAGTAAACGCCATCTTGCGGGCGAATATGCCGCGTGACGATTTTCTTGAAAACCACCAATCAGCGTGCGTATTTGGGGTCCTCCGTTTCGAGCCTTGTTGGAGTCTAACAACGGTATCGGCAGTCTCGTTCGAGTAGTTTAATCGTGAGCATGTAGCAGCGAGTCAGTTTCCGTGCGTTCGAATCGCTAAACGTGGACTAAAGAACCGTTTCAATCTCTTAGCGCTCTTCAAGCGCTCGTGCAGGTGAAATCGTTTCGTCAGTCGCAACGATCAGTGATACTTTTCTGTGCTAGCTTCTTCGATGAGTCAATATCTTGAAGCATTCGTGGACATGGCTGCAAGCGTTGGTGGAGACAGAGTCGTTCCATCAGGCGTGACGATCAGTGGACAGTCCTGTGCGAAATCTTCAATTGTGAACAGTATCTCCAAGCATACGCGAAGGTAAGTATCATTTTAGTGAGCGAACGATTAGTAAACCGTCTCGTGCTGGTCTTTCAATTGCGAGCGGCATCGTCACGCGTGTATCGTTAATCATTCGTATCGTCGTACGATAATTCAGTCGCATTCGTTCAGTCGTACATCGCGTCGCGGCATTCGCTTCAGTTGCTTCGTATCGCATAATCGTCCGCAGTAAGTATTCCTAAATTTCGTCTTAATCGTCGAAAACAATTTGAAACTTTCTCATTGTTTGTTCTTTTTTTCTTTTTTTTTTTTTCCGAGTTTTAACTTCGTCAATTGTTCTTCGCGCATTGAGTCATTACTCTCCCTCGTAAATCTGTCACCCAAGATTAATTCGACGGGGAACGAGTTACAGAGCGCGGTATCGTCCGATATCAGAGACACACGCGCATGTTAGACGTATCGTTGTTTCTTTAACCGATTGAGTACCAAGCAGCGTGATCGCGGTGTTTAGATTTTATGTCGAAAAGTCCCAGTACATTTGAACGCTACGGACGACTGACGGTATTTTGTATTTCATTGTTATCTTAATAATTTTTATTGAACAAAATTTGGAATATTTATAAACTAATAGTACGCATATATAAAAATATAGATGTATTTCATAAAAATAACACATATGACGAGCGCTATTGTGCCGCTTGTTTCTCTCGCGATCGATTAAGGGGTTATCCTGCCGTTCCGGACTTTTCCACTGTCACGTGAAATAACAAAATAAAAAAAGGAATTTGAGGTGAAAAATAAAAAAAGAAAACTTTATTTTTTTTTCTTTCCAACAACAATACACTTTACAATCTACTTCTGAACTCTAGGCGTGACTTTCTAAGACTGACTCTTACGATTTTACTTTCGATCGGATCCGATTACTTTCTTTTGTCATCCCTCAACATCCATCCCCACCGTCCATGCATTTGCTAGGCGTCCGCGATCGTTGCCACGTGCTCTTTCTTCTAGAACCTTCGGTGGAAGGACCGTTGGGATGTTGATGGTTCATTAGGCACTTCAGCGATATACATTGTCGCCGAGTGCCGCCACATCTTTATCTCTGTCGTCAGTCCGTCGGATTTGAAGTATGCCGGTCGTGACATACCCTCCTGGTGAGATTGATCTTGGTCCTCTAAGATCGTAGTAGAATGGAATTATTTAAATGTAGATCATAGTATATGTTTACGCTTTTTTTTCAGGGATCGCTATGAATTGATTTTCTGCATGGGATGGTACAAAAGTTATTTCGTTAATCTTAAATATAGCAATTTTACAATATTTGTTAGTGTTCGAGAAGCTAATAATTTCAGAGGCGTTATCATGTTGTAGTTTTCGTTCGTGAATTGGTTGGGTTTGTTTACAAAGCGTAATTCCTATCCCGTGAATTTAAGGCAACTAATTAAGGGTATTGTTACTAGTGCTAGGGTCAGCATTATCCTGAAAATAGTACGCTTTCAATCAGTTACCATGTATCTTTTTCTTAGCATTGTCGATAGAAATAATGTAATAAGGAGTTTTCACATCGTTAATCCTGTAGGGTCCTAACCATTCAATGTCCAACTTATCTCTTTTATGGTCGTTGTGAATTAAAACAAAGTCTCCTTTCCTAAACACAGTCCGAGTTTTAACAATCTTTCTTTCTTGGTCTCGCTTGTATCGCTGCTTATTCTGAATAAGTGTTTTGTGAGCTGTTTCCCAATATTTATTCAACTGTTTTTGCCAAAGTGAGTACATATCATCATAGGTAAGTGTGGGAAATTTGAATATTGCGGAAGGTAAGTTAGCTTTTCGCCCAAAGGTCAATTCAAAGGGAGAGAATCCTGTTCCTTCATGTTTCGCGGTGTTGTACCCTAAACAAATGAACTTAAGTACTTCATCCCATTCTTTGTCATTGTCATGTAATGCAGTACGAATTAAATCTTTAACTGAGGCATGCGTTCTTTCGAGGGATCCGTTACTTTGTGGGTGAAATGAAGTTGTTTTGATGTGTTTGATTTTAAAAGCTTCTTCAAATTTCGTCATTAAATCACTAACAAAATTTTGTCCCTGATCTGTTAGGATCGTTTTTGGTGCCGAAAATATGTAAATATAGTGTTCAATGAGCGCGTTAATTATGGACTCAGTTCGTTGCGTTTTAAGGGGAACTAGTATGAGATATTTCGTGAGTTCATCGTGTATTGAAAGTATGTATTGGTTTCCGCGTTTGGTTTTCGTCATCGTTCCTATGATGTCCATAGCGATTTTGTCGTTAGGGTTAAGTGGCGTGTCTGAGATTTGTGGGGATTCTTTGGGTCTGATACGTGTTAGTTTCTCCTTTTGACGTGTGTCGCATGTTTTCACAAAGTTTTCTACTCTTTCTAAAAGTCCGGAAATTTTGAATTTATCCTTGATCCGTTGATACGTTTTCTGTATTCCTAAATGTCCTACGGTGTCGTTATGGTTTTCCTTTATTGTTTGTATTATTTCGTTTTCGTCTAGTTTTAAGATGGGATTAGGTGCATAAGTAATTTTCTTGTACGTGTCGTTAAAATATATTAGCATGAGTTTAATCTGTGTTTTCTCTAATTCAGTGAAATCGTTTTTTCCTATGCCGATTTTTGTTGTATCTTTAAGAATTTTGTAAAGTCTTCTGATCCAAAGTGTCTCGTCGTATTCTCCTAAGTCGTTTCGATTTAATTGGTAAAATGTTTGGTCATTTGGTTTAATTTCTAAGAGTTTCGGATTCACGTTGTTGTCTTTCCATGCGTTGAATGAATTAGTGTGATCAATTACTAGGTCGAGGTTAACTACTTCGTCGCGAGTTACTGCGTGAACTCTAGATAAAGCGTCTGCAGTTGTGTTATCTTTACCCTTTGTATATTCGATTTCATAGTCATATTCTTCGAGTCTAAGTCTCCAACGAATCAGTCTGCTAGAAGGGTCTTTGCAATTGTGTAGCCACTTAAGAGCTTGGTGGTCGGTTCGAATAATGAAGCGTCGTCCTAACAAATATCGTCTTAATCTTTTCACGGCCCATACGGTGGCTAAGAGTTCCTTTTCTGTCGTGGTATAGTTTCGTTCGGGTGGATTCAGTGTTCTTGAAATGTAACAACAAGGATGACCGTCTTGCGACAGTATTGCTCTTAGTCCTTCGTTACTTGCGTCGTAGTTAAAGTAGTTAAAGGTTTTGTTAAAGTCGGGATAAGGGAAATATTGGGAAATTACAGAGTTTGTCTTTTAAAGTATCAAAGCTAATCTGGTGTTTGTCAGTCCAATGGAATGGTGTGTCCTTTTTTGTTAAGTCTGTAAGGCTTTTCGCGATTTTGGAAAAGTTTCGAATAAATTTGCGGTAATAACCTGCTAAACCTAAGAATGATTTCACGTCCGTGGCATTGCGGGGTAATCGAAAGTTTTTTACAGCGTCTAATTTCTTGGGGTTTGGTTTGACTTCTTCGGATGAAACTACATGGCCTAAGTATTCTAATTCCGGTTTTACGAATTCACATTTGTCCGGTTGCAATTTAAGTCCTAATTCTCTGAGTCTCTGAAATACTATCGCGAGGTTTTCGTTATGTTCTTGAATCGTTTTTCCGAATATCACTATGTCATCCAAATAAACAAAGCAGTATTTTCCTACAAGTCCAGTTAAGGCTCTGTCCATTAATCTTTGAAAGGTAGCGGGTGCGTTTTTAAGTCCGAATGGCATTCGATTGAAATGAAAATGCCCTTGCGGTGTCGAAAAAGCGGTATATTTTTTAGATTTCTGGTTCATTGGAATTTGATGGAATCCTGAGGATAAATCAAGTGCCGAAAAGAATTTTGCGTTTCCTAGTTGTGTTAAAATGTCGTCTATATCAGGTAAAGGGTAAGCGTCTTGTTCTGTGAGTTCATTTAGTTTCCTGAAATCGATAACTATCCTCCATTTCTGTTTTCCTGAGGCGTCTAATTTTTTCGGAACTACCCATACCGGAGAGTTATAAGGGGATTCGGATTCTTCTATAATATTTGTCTTCAACATGTCTCCTATTTGTCGCGAAATCTCGTCACGGTGACATTCCGGTGGTCTATACGATCGTGTGTTAATAATTTTGTCTTTGGTTAACGAAATTGTGTGCCGAGTTAAATTAGTACAGGGTAAAAGATCGGTTTCTAAATTAAAGATGTCAATATAATGGAGGATAATCTTTTCGATGGATTCACGGATTGGTTTTTCAATGTGATCTGTTCTCACTAGGCTTTTTAGTTTTGATACGTTGGAAAAGTCATGAGAATTTTGAATATTGCTAGAAATTTCAATGTTTTGCTCACCAGTGTTGATAAAACATACTTTAGTTGGTTTGCCTTCCAAATAGATTGTTTGAACTCTGTTTTCTCCAGGAGTCAAATGTATTGGTTCCTGAAATAAAATGGTTTTGTCGTTTAATCGAATTTTGTCATTGGATATTGAATAGTTATACTTCTCTAAACATGGTAGCCCAATGATTCCGTCTTCGATAATAGGGAAATTGTTCGGTATGTGAAATTGTTCGGAAAAATGTTATTTTGTCCAAAAATTCGTTTCGTTACGTATTCGTTAGTTTCGTATTTGT
>NW_022885014.1:0-19056 GCF_011952205.1 Bombus bifarius | reverse complement strand
CGATGAGTCAATATCTTGAAGCATTCGTGGACATGGCTGCAAGCGTTGGTGGAGACAGAGTCGTTCCATCAGGCGTGACGATCAGTGGACAGTCCTGTGCGAAATCTTCAATTGTGAACAGTATCTCCAAGCATACGCGAAGGTAAGTATCATTTTAGTGAGCGAACGATTAGTAAACCGTCTCGTGCTGGTCTTTCAATTGCGAGCGGCATCGTCACGCGTGTATCGTTAATCATTCGTATCGTCGTACGATAATTCAGTCGCATTCGTTCAGTCGTACATCGCGTCGCGGCATTCGCTTCAGTTGCTTCGTATCGCATAATCGTCCGCAGTAAGTATTCCTAAATTTCGTCTTAATCGTCGAAAACAATTTGAAACTTTCTCATTGTTTGTTCTTTTTTTCTTTTTTTTTTTTTTCCGAGCTTTAACTTCGTCAATTGTTCTTCGCGCATTGAGTCATTACTCTCCCTCGTAAATCTGTCACCCAAGATTAATTCGACGGGGAACGAGTTACAGAGCGCGGTATCGTCCGATATCAGAGACACACGCGCATGTTAGACGTATCGTTGTTTCTTTAACCGATTGAGTACCAAGCAGCGTGATCGCGGTGTTTAGATTTTATGTCGAAAAGTCTCAGTACATTTGAACGCTACGGACGACTGACGGTATTTCGTATTTCATTGTTATCTTAATAATTTTTATTGAACAAAATTTGGAATATTTATAAACTAATAGTACGCATATATAAAAATATAGATGTATTTCATAAAAATAACACATATGACGAGCGCTATTGTGCCGCTTGTTTCTCTCGCGATCGATTAAGGGGTTATCCTGCCGTTCCGGACTTTTCCACTGTCACGTGAAATAACAAAATAAAAAAAGGAATTTGAGGTGAAAAATAAAAAAAGAAAACTTTATTTTTTTTTCTTTCCAACAACAATACACTTTACAATCTACTTCTGAACTCTAGGCGTGACTTTCTAAGACTGACTCTTACGATTTTACTTTCGATCGGATCCGATTACTTTCTTTTGTCATCCCTCAACATCCATCCCCACCGTCCATGCATTTGCTAGGCGTCCGCGATCGTTGCCACGTGCTCTTTCTTCTAGAACCTTCGGTGGAAGGACCGTTGGGATGTTGATGGTTCATTAGGCACTTCAGCGATATACATTGTCGCCGAGTGCCGCCACATCTTTATCTCTGTCGTCAGTCCGTCGGATTTGAAGTATGCCGGTCGTGACATACCCTCCTGGTGAGATTGATCTTGGTCCTCTAAGATCGTAGTAGAATGGAATTATTTAAATGTAGATCATAGTATATGTTTACGCTTTTTTTTCAGGGATCGCTATGAATTGATTTTCTGCATGGGATGGTACAAAAGTTATTTCGTTAATCTTAAATATAGCAATTTTACAATATTTGTTAGTGTTCGAGAAGCTAATAATTTCAGAGGCGTTATCATGTTGTAGTTTTCGTTCGTGAATTGGTTGGGTTTGTTTACAAAGCGTAATTCCTATCCCGTGAATTTAAGGCAACTAATTAAGGGTATTGTTACTAGTGCTAGGGTCAGCATTATCCTGAAAATAGTACGCTTTCAATCAGTTACCATGTATCTTTTCCTTAGCATTGTCGATAGAAATAATGTAATAAGGAGTTTTCACATCGTTAATCCTGTAGGGTCCTAACCATTCAATGTCCAACTTATCTCTTTTATGGTCGTTGTGAATTAAAACAAAGTCTCCTTTCCTAAACACAGTCCGAGTTTTAACAATCTTTCTTTCTTGGTCTCGCTTGTATCGCTGCTTATTCTGAATAAGTGTTTTGTGAGCTGTTTCCCAATATTTATTCAACTGTTTTTGCCAAAGTGAGTACATATCATCATAGGTAAGTGTGGGAAATTTGAATATTGCGGAAGGTAAGTTAGCTTTTCGCCCAAAGGTCAATTCAAAGGGAGAGAATCCTGTTCCTTCATGTTTCGCGGTGTTGTACCCTAAACAAATGAACTTAAGTACTTCATCCCATTCTTTGTCATTGTCATGTAATGCAGTACGAATTAAATCTTTAACTGAGGCATGCGTTCTTTCGAGGGATCCGTTACTTTGTGGGTGAAATGAAGTTGTTTTGATGTGTTTGATTTTAAAAGCTTCTTCAAATTTCGTCATTAAATCACTAACAAAATTTTGTCCCTGATCTGTTAGGATCGTTTTTGGTGCCGAAAATATGTAAATATAGTGTTCAATGAGCGCGTTAATTATGGACTCAGTTCGTTGCGTTTTAAGGGGAACTAGTATGAGATATTTCGTGAGTTCATCGTGTATTGAAAGTATGTATTGGTTTCCGCGTTTGGTTTTCGTCATCGTTCCTATGATGTCCATAGCGATTTTGTCGTTAGGGTTAAGTGGCGTGTCTGAGATTTGTGGGGATTCTTTGGGTCTGATACGTGTTAGTTTCTCCTTTTGACGTGTGTCGCATGTTTTCACAAAGTTTTCTACTCTTTCTAAAAGTCCGGAAATTTTGAATTTATCCTTGATCCGTTGATACGTTTTCTGTATTCCTAAATGTCCTACGGTGTCGTTATGGTTTTCCTTTATTGTTTGTATTATTTCGTTTTCGTCTAGTTTTAAGATGGGATTAGGTGCATAAGTAATTTTCTTGTACGTGTCGTTAAAATATATTAGCATGAGTTTAATCTGTGTTTTCTCTAATTCAGTGAAATCGTTATTTCCTATGCCGATTTTTGTTGTATCTTTAAGAATTTTGTAAAGTCTTCTGATCCAAAGTGTCTCGTCGTATTCTCCTAAGTCGTTTCGATTTAATTGGTAAAATGTTTGGTCATTTGGTTTAATTTCTAAGAGTTTCGGATTCTCGTTGTTGTCTTTCCATGCGTTGAATGAATTAGTGTGATCAATTACTAGGTCGAGGTTAACTACTTCCTCGCGAGTTACTGCGTGAACTCTAGATAAAGCGTCTGCAGTTGTGTTATCTTTACCCTTTGTATATTCGATTTCATAGTCATATTCTTCGAGTCTAAGTCTCCAACGAATCAGTCTGCTAGAAGGGTCTTTGCAATTGTGTAGCCACTTAAGAGCTTGGTGGTCGGTTCGAATAATGAAGCGTCGTCCTAACAAATATCGTCTTAATCTTTTCACGGCCCATACGGTGGCTAAGAGTTCCTTTTCTGTCGTGGTATAGTTTCGTTCGGGTGGATTCAGTGTTCTTGAAATGTAACAACAAGGATGACCGTCTTGCGACAGTATTGCTCTTAGTCCTTCGTTACTTGCGTCGTAGTTAAAGTAGTTAAAGGTTTTGTTAAAGTCGGGATAAGGGAAATATTGGGAAATTACAGAGTTTGTCTTTTAAAGTATCAAAGCTAATCTGGTGTTTGTCAGTCCAATGGAATGGTGTGTCCTTTTTTGTTAAGTCTGTAAGGCTTTTCGCGATTTTGGAAAAGTTTCGAATAAATTTGCGGTAATAACCTGCTAAACCTAAGAATGAGTTCACGTCCGTGGCATTGCGGGGTAATCGAAAGTTTTTTACAGCGTCTAATTTCTTGGGGTTTGGTTTGACTTCTTCGGATGAAACTACATGGCCTAAGTATTCTAATTCCGGTTTTACGAATTCACATTTGTCCGGTTGCAATTTAAGTCCTAATTCTCTGAGTCTCTGAAATACTATCGCGAGGTTTTCGTTATGTTCTTGAATCGTTTTTCCGAATATCACTATGTCATCCAAATAAACAAAGCAGTATTTTCCTACAAGTCCAGTTAAGGCTCTGTCCATTAATCTTTGAAAGGTAGCGGGTGCGTTTTTAAGTCCGAATGGCATTCGATTGAAATGAAAATGCCCTTGCGGTGTCGAAAAAGCGGTATATTTTTTAGATTTCTGGTTCATTGGAATTTGATGGAATCCTGAGGATAAATCAAGTGCCGAAAAGAATTTTGCGTTTCCTAGTTGTGTTAAAATGTCGTCTATATCAGGTAAAGGGTAAGCGTCTTGTTCTGTGAGTTCATTTAGTTTCCTGAAATCGATAACTATCCTCCATTTCTGTTTTCCTGAGGCGTCTAATTTTTTCGGAACTACCCATACCGGAGAGTTATAAGGGGATTCGGATTCTTCTATAATATTTGTCTTCAACATGTCTCCTATTTGTCGCGAAATCTCGTCACGGTGACATTCCGGTGGTCTATACGATCGTGTGTTAATAATTTTGTCTTTGGTTAACGAAATTGTGTGCCGAGTTAAATTAGTACAGGGTAAAAGATCGGTTTCTAAATTAAAGATGTCAATATAATGGAGGATAATCTTTTCGATGGATTCACGGATTGGTTTTTCAATGTGATCTGTTCTCACTAGGCTTTTTAGTTTTGATACGTTGGAAAAGTCATGAGAATTTTGAATATTGCTAGAAATTTCAATGTTTTGCTCACCAGTGTTGATAAAACATACTTTAGTTGGTTTGCCTTCCAAATAGATTGTTTGAACTCTGTTTTCTCCAGGAGTCAAATGTATTGGTTCCTGAAATAAAATGGTTTTGTCGTTTAATCGAATTTTGTCATTGGATATTGAATAGTTATACTTCTCTAAACATGGTAGCCCAATGATTCCGTCTTCGATAATAGGGAAATTGTTCGGTATGTGAAATTGTTCGGAAAAATGTTATTTTGTCCAAAAATTCGTTTCGTTACGTATTCGTTAGTTTCGTATTTGTCTCGTCCCATAGAAAATTTTTGTTTAGGCCCTATTTGTATCGCGTTGACAGTTTTGTTACGTTTCACCAGGTTTATCCCTGCTCCTGTGTCGACCAGAAATACTCGCTCTTCGGTTCGGGTTGACAAAGGTATTGCGAGTAGTCTTCCCGTGGCGATGTTGACTCGTATGTCTCGTACGGTTCGTCCATCTCCTGGTTCGATGTTGTTTCTTGTATTTCGTCCCATTCCTGGACGAACCTGGACGACTCCTGGACGACGTCGAATTCCTGGTCCCATTGCCTGAATCCTTGCGAATCCTTGCGGGTGGTCGATCGCGCTGGCTCGGTGGTAGAAAATTTTGACACTTGTTGGCAATATGTCCCAGCTTTCCGCACTTGAAGCACTTCATCTGCGCGCGTTCAGCAGGTGATCTATTTCCTACTTGGTTAAATGTAGCAGGTTTCTCAGCTACTGGCGTGTTAGGCGATTTTGATGGTACATTAGATCGTCTTACCTGCATATGCTGGTTGTTGGGGCGATTACTAACCAAAGGTAAGCGATTACATGACCAATTAGGTTGTCGTTCTTCTCGCAAGTAGCGTTCTACATCGGCTGCCTTTTTTTCAGCTTCCGGAAGATTCAAGGGTTCACTGCTTAATAGTATTCGCCCTATGTCGCGTCTGAGTCCCTTTAGGTACACACGAACAGTCTTCTTCGTGATTTCATCGGTCATAATTTTACGTGTTAGTGGTTGTGGGTACTCATTGGTTACTGCGTACAGCAAACGGTTGAGTATTCTTCTAAACCGAATATTAAAACTTTGCACTGATTCCTCGCGTCCCTGTCTCGACTCTCGTAATTGTTCTTGGTACTCATCCGAAGTCACTTGTGCTGCTAAGTTATTTCTCAGTGCGTCGTACAGATCACTGTAACACTCAATAGGAATGTTGCGAATACTTTGGGCTGCTTTCCCCACGATTTTTTCCACTTTTATTGCTTTTAGCAATAGATCTTGCTCCATACATCATTGATTGATGTCACACCATCTACGCCTTCTTCCAAATATTCGGCGGAAGAACCGTACGGATATCGGTAGCTCATTAGGCCTGTCGGCATTTGCGCTTCGGTGATACCGTTGGAAAGTTTTGTTGCCGAGTGCCGCGAAGCCCTATTCAAGTTTTCCGACCCTTTCTGCTTCTCGGCATTTGCGCTTTATCGCCGACATTGTCTGTATGTCGGCGATCTTTCCGCGTTACTATAATAGACATCAAAGAAGCCGTTCTACAGTGTCACCTGACTGGTACAGTGTCACGTAAAATTTATGATAAAAAAGGAGTAACTTAACTTGACCGTGTTTTTATAATTTTATAATTTTGTTTTTATAATTTATAATTTTATTCGCGAAAATGATTAAGTATAATATTACAATGAAGTTCAAATCACGGCCAAACTGTACACAAGACTGAACTCAAAACTAAAAAAGACTCTTCTTGGTGGAATGCTTGCGATTTTTATAGGTTGCGTTTGTTGGTGTTGAGGGGCAAGGGGCGGCGGATCCTAATTGCCCTACGTAATGGGGAAAATGTAACGTTGGGTCATGTGCAAAGGTCAAGTCAGGTAGTATGGAATGACGTGGATTTGGATATGGCCGTTGTCACGACAGCCGTGTCGTCCGTGAATGTTGGTATTTTGCTGTTGGTAGTTATACGCAATCCAGTGAAACTAAATAGTTTCAAAATTGAAGTAGGCGAGAAAATTAGAGTATTATGATGGTGCAGGTCGAAAGGGCCTGATTTCCTATACAAAAATAAGTCGAGGATGAAGTGACAATTTTTGACACAAGACTTGGTTTTCCAGAAAATCAATTATGAAGTTCGGTCCACTTGACTCCGCTACTTTTTAAGTATACGCGTATCTACATGACGGAACTTCACAATTCATTGTTTGGGAAACGAAGCCAGGAAAAATTTTATAAATCTGTATGCACGTCTAAAAATACCATTTATCCTCATACATACACGTATGTTTTCTTAAATATTGTGTCTATTCGATAACATGAAATAACAAAACTGATCACTAAAGCTAACGCTCACACCGCGTTGAAAGTACTCGGTCTCGTCTGATCACGAAAGTCAAGCAGCGCTGGGCACGGTTAATACTTAAACGGGTGACCGCTTTGGAACTCCGTGTGGTGTTGGCTCTTCTTACTTTTCTTAACACTTAGCCATCCGAACCATCGGATCTCTCCTCTGTGGAGAACATCGATGAGTGACCGAACGCGGGGAGATCTCCCTTTTTGATTTTAGCGACGCATTTTCTTTGTTGTTGTTGTAATTATCAGTTATTGTTTACCTGGAATTGTTTCCAATTAATTGCGACTCTTTTTCCGCTTTTATAAAGTGCAACATGTAATAAAATACACCAATTTAGTGTTCTTAAAATTAATTAAAAAGTTACACTATCAGTTATGACTAAGTAAAGTTATAGTCGAACAATACCACACTGTAAAAAAATATTAAAATGCATTATGAATTTTCAACTTCACTTTCAAGTCGTTTCATTTATCTTTAGTCATCTTTAATGTTTTTAATTTTACCTATATCTCCTTATACTTTTAATTTGATGTTTTGTATAAACAATATGTGAAATCGTTAAACAAAATCATTACCGCAAAATATAATTGACCACTTAAATAATTTTTAGACTTCTTTGTTTTTCAAGTATTAGCGAATATAAGTCCTCCTTACTTGGAAAAATGCACGGTGGACAGCGTATAGGTTAGCCTGTGCGAGCGCGGTTGGCTAAGTGTTAATAAGCTGTATAGTCGTATACATCGAGAAAATATCTTTTTAGCATCAAACGATTATCACCATACGTTGTATCATTCTCGCATACACGTTTACTTATACAGGGTGGTTGGTAACTGGTGGTACAAGCGGAAAGGGGGTGATTCTACGCGAAAAAAGAAGTCGAAAATATAGGATAAAAATGTTTCGTTTGAGGCTTTGTTTTCAAGAAAATCGACTTTGAATTTTCGCTCGGTACGTGCGTACTTTAGCACATCTTGTTATAACGGATCTCACTGTAGATCGTTGTCTCGATGGAAAAATTAAAGAAAAAAAAAATTAAAAAAAAATTGTATTCTATATTTTCGACTTATTTTTTCGCGTAGAATCACCCCCTTTCCGCTTGTACCACCCATTACCAACCACCCTGTATATTGCTTTGTTTATATTTTCCGATAATGTTATATGTATTCAATATTCGAAATTGGAGAACGTACAAGTATTATACATACGTATGTCGTTTGAAAGAATGCAAAGATACATGTGCCGAAAATTGTGACACAAACCAAAGGACGATGATTCCCTGTGCGTGGCGAAAATGAAGTCGAAAATGTAAAATGACATTTTCCGCTTTGTTTTCGCGAAAATCAATTATGAAATTGCCCCTACTTAACTTCGCACTCCATTTTCTTGAAAACGATGCCGGACAAGATTTTACATATCTTTCTTATCCTCCTACATAATTGTACGTTGTAAATATTTTTTATTGAATAATATTAAATAACAAAATTGATTGCTTCAACTAACGCTCATTCCGAGCTGAATGCATTCTTTCTCGTCAGAGTGCTGTGAACCCCCAGCAGGTCCTATCTCACTGGCAAAAAATACCAGGCGTAAGATTTGTTAGTGAGTTTGCCAATTTATGCAGTGATATTCAATAACGAAAAGTGATAAATAATGCTCACTAGAAAAACAATCAAGAAAATAAGAGAAGGAAAGAAGATAGATAGAATGAAAGAAGCAACCAAAAGAATAATATAGCATAAGTGGGTCAAGAACTTTCTTGGCAACACAAGCTTTGGCACCCAAAGGACGCGGAAACTCAACCATTCGCCAAACCTGACCAAGGGAAACAACAGGGCAGAGAGTAGCCAGGAAAGTGTAAGCAAAGAGGAAAGTACAACAGGAGACGCGGACCGCCGAAAAAACGAAACCATAAATTCAGCCGATAGCTCCCCATTATCAGCAATCAGCAACGCCCTCAAATAATAACAATAAAAGAATCCACAATAATAAGGAAAAAGAACGAAAACCTACGAAATAAAGCAAGTAGGCATACGGCCTCTCAGGAGAGGAAATCACAAGTCTGAGAGAGAATAATAAATGGACCGAGAAATGTATCATAACCAACGACACCCTCAACGTCCCTGGCGCAGTCCAGCGAAATGGACAACGCAGTGGGCCCATCTCCAGCGACAACGCTGCCGAGAAGCCAGACACAACCCGGACAGGCCACTAGCCTCTGCAAGGAAGAACGCAGACACCACTGTCCCTACAAATAGAGACAACCCGCTCCCAATAAACATCATCCTCCAAGACACGAAGGGCACGGTAAAACTGGTTGAAGAGGCTCTAAACACAGTCACTCCACTTTAAACGAATACACGCAGATAAACACGTGCTATTCCTACGAAATATACCAGACTAACAAAATGAAAGACATCCTAATTGCAACTAAGACAGCGATTACGCATATATACTCAAATCAGGGAAGTACCACACGATCGTATTAAAGGGTCTAAACAATAGCTTCTCCGAGACAGAGATACTCGCAGAGTTGCAAGCACTACAGATGTCCGACGTCCAATTGATAAAGGTTTGGCGCTTCTCAACAAAAAGATCCATAGAGAACAATGTATTGCTCCCAATTTACATAATCCAAGAATTCCCACAAAGCAATATTAGTAACCTACTAAAAATGAACCGCATAAATTACTTTAGGGTAAAATGGGAAAAAGTCAGAAAAAATGACATAACGCAATGTCGCAAATGTAAACTGCATGGAGCCGCACGGACCAAACGAGTGCAAAATAAAAAAAGTGGACGCGGTAAATAAAGACGAAGTATACTGCGTGAACTGTAAAAACTACGGATATCCTGCGTTGTATAAAGGATGCCCAAAATTCGTTGAACTTTGCAAAAAAACTTTGCAAAAATATCAACAAATGCAAGGAATCAAAAACAAATGCGTTGCTCAAATAAGCCGCAAATTCATTCCGTAGTTAAAGTTCTCAGACATATTACGACAAGGAATAAGCCGAAATCAAGTCTCCGAAAACCAACCACATCTAACAAATTTATTACCGCGCGTAATGCAAAATCCAAATCCAATTAAAACCATACCCCAACTGGACATAATAAACTTATCGAGGTCTTCAAAAAAAGCATGTTCAAAGCCCTAAATGAACAACAAACACAATTAAACGAACTAAAACAATCATTAAAGCGCAGGAAGAATGGATTGACTCTTGCCCAAAAGGAGTCTCATACCTAGACATATGCTTTGGAGACACACAATTACAATTCCTTTATCAATTACAATTCCTTCAATTTACGGGCAACTAACCCGCTCAAAACTATAGACTACGATTGCGACCATAGCGCTCTCGTATTCCAGATAAGCAAAAATACATCTGACTTCCTAACCCTAGAAATACAGAGTGACGAACCCAGGTGTAAGTACAAAGAAATAAACTAAAAAAATTACAAAATCAGCTGGAAAGAACTGCGACCTAAATATCCACAACAATGTCAATCTAACAAAGAGGCAAATCGACTCACTTATAGACGAAATAGAATAACATATACAAACCCTTCTTCAAGAATCCGTACCAAACTTAAAAGAAAAAAATTCTTGCGAGTCCTATATCAATAATAAAATTAAAAAACTACAGCGAGACAAAAGCTACATTCTATCCAAATTAAACAATCTAAAATACAACTATTCTTACGACAAAAGAGTAAACTTAGAATTCCTAAAGTAGCTGCTATAATGTTAATAAAATCGCAACTGAAACAAGAATTCGCAAACTCTATAAATCAACACTGGGCAAACAAAATAAAAAATATCTCTAAAAAGGACTGATAGCATGCCCCACAGAGGAATCAAGTTTTTACATCCAAAGATCCAAACTCTGTCCCATCTCTCAAATTGCCTTCAGACGAGAACGATTCCATTCAGCGCGGCATGAGCGTTAGCCGAAATAAATGATATTCTTATTTGCTTTTAATGTACAAAAATAGAATATGTGAAAAAATATAAATGTGTGCAAAAATGAGTGATATATGGTATTAGTCGCGTAATACTAAATCATTTCTATTTTTCCATGTTTCGACTATAGATTATTAAAAATAAATTATTAAGGAAAGTAAAAAGGATTGGAAAAACAAAAAGGTCAACACCACGGGAAGTTCCCAAGCTGTCACCCATTTAAGTACTTTCTTCATCTTAACTTTCGTTATCGGACGAGAAGGAGTTTTTTTTTATAACGTTTGTTGACCAGTAGATGAGTATTACGTTTGTATGTTGTTAACAATAAACAATGGACTTCGGTTGTGGGGTGGCTTAGGCAAAAGTACCGATACGTGACTGGTTCTCGTTTTCTTGCGCGACGGAGAGAGTTTGATGATCCACAGACTGCCGTATGTTGGCGGTGAATTGTCCGATGCAATCAAGGTGTCGGAATTGTCGCGGCGAACATTTATCAGGATTTTGATTGAACGCATAAGTAAGGGGTTTATGGTCCGTGAAAATTATGAAATTTCTTCCTTCTATGGCGTGTCAAAATCGCTTGACCGCGGTGTACATGGCAAGTAGTTTGCGATCGTACGCGCTATACTTTCGCTGCGCGGAGTTTAAAGGTTGGTAAGGAAACTCAACGGCTGCCAAGCGTCGTTGACGCGTTGCTGCAGGGCCGCTCCTAATGCATAGTCGGATGCGTCTATCGCGAGGCTAATGGGCGCGCCAGGTATCGGATGCGCTAACATCGTGGCGTTAACGAGGACGCGTTTCGACTCGTAGAAGCGAGCTTCGAATTGCTCCGACCACTCGATGGGCGCGTTGCCCTTTTTCGCGCCTTTTAACAGGTCGTTGAGTGGCTTAAGTGTTTTTGCGGCCCCCGGTATGAAAGGTCGGTAGAAGTTAATCATACCGAGGTGCCTACGTAATGTTTTAACGGTCGCGAGAAGCGGTACTTCTACAATTGCGTCAACGCGTTCGGCTACCGGCTTTATCCCGTTGGCGTCTACGGTGTGTCCCAAGAATGTGATTTCGTTCACATCAAATTCACACTTTATGGGGTTGATGACTACGCCGTTGTCGTGTAAAATTAAGATAAAAATAAGGAACTTGTTAATTTTCGAAAAGGAGATAAAGTTCTTTTTATTTTTTACTCAATTTATACAATTTTTTCGGTTCGCGATGATACACTTTCGATACTTGGATTAGTTAAGAATTTTTTTTTAGACTGACTGGATGATTTTGAAGGGAGCATTTATATTCTTCCATTCGTTGGAGTGGGAGAAGGTTTTGTTTATACTTAGTATAAACTTCGGAGAACGGCTGGAGTGATCGAATGCCACTCAGGCGGCTGAGAACGGATGCTGACCGGACGGTCACACGCGATAAGGCGTTCGGAATTTCGGTTTGTTATATAGAGCTGCTCGAATTTCGTCTGTGACATTCCCCCCTTCTTAGATTGAACTTGATCCCTCAAGTTTTCTTCAGAAGACTTTTGTGGAATCGGACTTGACGTGGCTTGAAAATTACAGCTGATTCCTCCTCTTCATCTGAGTGGTATGTGTTGGTTGGAATATAGATGTTGGGTGTTGAGGCCAGGGTGAGTGGTACTGGTGGGGCTGTTGCATTGTGGCTGTTGATTACAGTTTCATTTCGGCAGCAAAATAAATTGATACATAATTTGTTCGGTATACATTTCCTGATGCATTTGAATACCCCTATTTTGTTTAATCCATATATACCTAGTATGCCTAATGCTATGTACCCTAATATCTGGAGCGTGGTTAGTCCCCAATACTGTATATTTTTAATTCTGTGTTCGAAATTAAGAGTTTCTATCTCGTCGCCTATTTTATCGATCGTTGTTTTATAGCCTTGTAAATTATCTATTATTTTCGGTACTCGCTCGAGTTTATCTAACAGATGAGTGAAACTATCGTTTGTTTTGAGCGCTAGGGTTTTTGTTTTGATTTCGTATATGACTTCATTTTTTGTTTCGCCTATACGCATGTGTTCGTCTTTGTACAATATATCGCAAGAAGTGTTGGCTCTTATGATGGAAGGCTTGTCAAGTTTTTGTAAGGTATGTTTCGTTTGGCAAATTGTGTCTATTTCTATCGGATTTGCTGGTATCGCAATGTAACAGTTGCTAGTTTTGAGCGGTATAAAGCTAATGTCTTCAATCTTAAGTACAGTTATTTGACAATGTTCAATGTGTGGTTTGAAATTTATTATTTCGCTGCGACAATCGGTTCTTGAATTTCTGTCATGGATTGGTAGTGTTTGTTTGCATATAGTGGTTCCGGCTCGATTCTTACTAAGTTTGTTGAAATACTCGATATCAGCGTTTATAAATGAAAGACCTGAAGTTAAATATATCTGATGTTCGACTACTGGAGCCAAAAATACTCCATTTCTTTTACTCGGGATAGGATATACTTGTAATATGTTCCATTCTGTTTTAGAGACTAAAGGTATGAGGTGGTATAGTGATAGGTGCGTAAGGAACTACTCTTGGTGTTTTTACGAATAACAGTTTATTAGAACTAATCAACAATCAGAGTTAACAATTAATGATCAACAATAACACTTAACGGACAACAGGTAACAACTAACAAATAACGATAGACACCGAGATGCCGTTCGACGCGTTGCTATCAAAAAGGACCGAGGAGCTACACTTTTAATGACGCAAGACAGACTGACTCTGCTTTTTGTTTTTCTTCGCGCAGATCCTTCCCTTCGTAGCCCATCGATATCCCCACTAGCGTGCATTCATTAGATGTGCCGCCTGTGCTGGCACGTGTATGCTCTTCCGAGAATTCGGCGGAAAGAGTGTGAAGATATCGATGGTACATTGGGCACGTCGGTGTTGCGCTTTGGCGGCGTCGCGCTTTGTATCCGGAGCCGTTGAAAAGTTCCGTGGCCCGTGCCGCCACAGTACCCCCTTACCAGTGATAACGCTATATAAATGAAAAATATATAAATGTTACAGGCAAGGGTGTACGTTCGCCGGCTCCTCACGCCTATCCGAGACCCGCCTGAAACCGATCAGGAAATCGAACTCTCCTGCCCGCGCGTGTGGTGTGATGAACTCTTGAGTCCCCTTCGCTTTGTTTGTTTCGGGCACCGGGCGGTATTGTTACATTGCGCTTTTCCGTGCTATGGTGTTCAATATTGTCGTTAAATAATATATAATGCGGGTTTCAATCGGTCTATGGACACTATTACGTTTTTATTGTTTATTTTAACAGTGAAGGTCTTTTTTCCTCGCTCTATAACCTGATACGGCCCGTCGTAGGGTGGTTGTAAGGGGTCTCCGATGGCGTCGCGACGCAGAAATACGTAAGGCGATGTTTCGAGGTCGCGGTACACGAAGGTTCTCTTTTCGCCGTGTCGCGTAATTGGATGAGGCCTGACTTTTCCTATTCGGTCTTTTAGGCGACTTGCGAATTCCGAATTGGCCTGTCGTTTAGTCGGTACGAAAAATTCTGCCGGCAATCGTATGCCGGTGCCATAAACCATTTCGGCTGCCGTCGCGTTTAGGTCCTCTTTAATAGCTGTTCGTATGCCTAATAGAACTATCGGCAAGATATCCACCCAGTTGCTCCTATCGTGGCATTTGATTGCTGCTTTTAGTTGTCGGTGGAGGCGCTCTACCATCCCGTTGGACGCGGGGTGATAGGCTGTCGTGCGCAAATGTCTGATGCCGAGCAACCGGCATAGTTCGTTAAATAGGTTCGACTCGAACTGGCGTCCTTGATCAGTCGTTATTCTTAAAGGCACGCCGAAACGAGATATCCACGTGGAAAGGAGAGCCGAAGCGACGGTTGCCGCCTCCATGTCGGCGATGGGAATGGCTTCGGGCCAACGCGAAAAACGGTCGATACACGTTAGACAATATCGGTAGCCTTTTGAATATGGCATCACGATAATGTCTATGTGTAAGTGTTCGAAACGGCCCGCTAATTCTCCGAATGTTCCGACGGGTGAGGATACGTGCCTGGTGACTTTACATTGTTGACACGGGATACATTGTCGTGTCCAATTTCGGGCGTCCTTGTTTATGGACGGCCAGACGAAACGCGTCGTCACCAGGTTTTGAGTGGCACGTATCCCTGGATGGGAAAGTCCATGGAGCGAATTAAATACGTCGCGCCGCAAGGATTTCGGTACGTACGGTCGTACGAAGTCACCCGATACGTCGCAATATATTTCTACGTCGTGATCGGGGAAACGTATTTTCTTTAACCGTAGCGCGGATGTACCGGAGTTGACGATGTTGCTTAGTTCTTTGTCGGCTTCTTGCGCGGCGGCGAGAGCTCGATGGTCCACAGACTTTCCTATCGCTTCGATGCGTGACAGAGCGTCGGCAACATTATTGTCTAACGCCTTGATATATCTTATGTCGGTCGTGAATTGTCCGATGTAATCTAGTTGCCGGAATTGTCGCGGCGAACACTTATCGGGATCTTGGTTGAACGCATATGTAAGGGGTTTATGATCGGTGTAAATTGTAAAATTTCTCCCTTCAATGGCGTGTCGAAATCGCTTTACCGCAGTGTACATAGCGAGTAATTCGCGGTCGTACGCGCTGTACTTTCGCTGCGCGGAGTTCAACGGTTTGGTAAGGAAACCTAACGGCTGCCAAGAGTCGTTGACGCGTTGCTGGAGGACCGCTCCTATTGCATAGTCGGATGCGTCTACCGCGAGGCTAACAGGTGCGCCACGTATCGGATACGCTAACATCGTGGCGTTAGCGAGGGCGCGTTTCGACTCGCGGAAGCTGGCTTCGGATTGCTCTATCCATTTGATGGGCGCGTTGCCCTTTTTTCCTCCTTTTAATAGGTCGTTTAGGGGTTGAAAAATTTTTGCGGCCCCCGGTATGAAACGTCGATAGAAATTAATCATACCGAGGTACCTGCGTAGTGCTTTAACGGTCCCGGGGAGCGGTACTTCTACAATAGCGTCAACGCGTTCGGCTAGCGGCTTTATCCCGTCGGCGTTTACGGTGTGTCCCAAGAATGTGATTTCGTTCACACCGAATTCGCACTTTACTGGGTTGATGACTACGCCATACTCGTTTAAGCGTTCAAACAAAATCCGAAGGTGTTCGCGATGTTGTTCTTCGGTTTCGGATGCGATTAAGAAATCGTCTATGTAAGCGAACACGAAGTCTAGACCACGGGTAATTTCGTCAACGAATCTTTGACACGTTTGCGCGGCGTTTCGAAGCCCAAACATCATGTTGGTTGCTTCGAAAAGTCCGAAAGGTGTCGTGATCGCGGTTTTCTTAACGTCTTCTGGCGCGATCGGGATTTGGTGGTAAGCGCGGACAAGGTCGATTTTTGAGTAGACACGCTTACCGTATAGATGTTGCGCGAAATCTTCGATATGTGGTGGGGAGTACCTGTCGGGTATGGTGCGAGCGTTCAACGCACGATAGTCGCCGCATGGTCGTAGACTTCCGTCCTTCTTTGGGACGACATGCAGGGGTGATGCCCATGGACTCTTCGATGGCCGCATCACTCCTTGCTCGATCATTGTTGCGAAATCCGCCTTGACTTGCTTGAGACGATCCGGTGCGAGACGTCGAGGTTTACTGTAGACGGGTGGCCCGGGTGTGGTTTCAATATGTTGTACCACACTGTGTCGGATTTTCTCTCGTCCGAAGGCCGGTGGACGAGTTAGATCCGGAAACTCCGCCAAAAGTCGATGGTAGACCGATTCGCCGATTACGGTTTTGATGGATATTTCTTCCGTCGTGGCAGCATATCCCCTTGTTGATAATTGGGTTGTCGTGTCGAGGAGTCGTTTGTTTCGCGGGTCCACGAGCAACCCATAATGGCTTAAAAAATCTACGCCTATGATAGGCGTTTGAACGTCAGCAATTACGAAGTTCCACTTGAAGGCTCGTCTAAGGGACAGGTTAAGGCCAATCGCAGTTGCGATGCGCGTCCCGTTGGCCGCGAATAGTTCGTACGCGTTTTTCTTGACGTGCCTATGGATTTTACTGCGGGGGTATACGCTGATGTCGGCGCCGGTGTCTACGAGGAAAGAAATCTTCGTTCCCTTGTCCGTAACGAAGATGCGGCGGGATCTCAGGCCGTCGTCGTCTGCCGCGTCTACGGACGGCTGGTCTCGTTTCCCGACTTCCACGTGCATGGGAAACGACAGCTCCTCGCGCGTTCTCCGAACTTTGCATGATAAAAGCACAGACCGTCTTGCCGTGGCCGATCTCGCGAGCGCGAACGTCGGTGGTATCGCGAACGCGCGCGTGATCGTGATCGTGGTCGACGATGATTAATCATGCTCAACGCGTTCATCTGTGCCTGCAACTGTGATACTTGCTCGCTCAACACGTTGATTGCGGCGGCCATTGGTTCGTATGCTCCAGCGTTTTGCGCTGGTGGGTCCATTACTGCCGTTACCCGGGCGGTGCGCTGAAAATCCTCCCTGAATTCTTCAGCGATCAGGTCCGCCTGCCGCAATAACCTTTCTGGGTCCGAATCGTCGACTGCCGCGAGGATACGCCTGATGCGGGCGGGTAATCGGTTCCTCCACAGCGTGAGGGTAAAATCATCGGGCGTGGAGGGGCTGGAGTGTTTTTTTAGGTGTTGATAAAACTGGGATGGTTTTCTATCTCCCATCTCCTCCCTTTCCACCAACTTCTTTATCCGGGTCGCGTCCGTATCGGATAATTTGCGAATGAGCGCATGTTTTAATTTTTCGTAGCGTCCGATGTCTGGAGGGTTCGTCATTAGGTCTTCGACGTCCTGGAGCTGTTGATCGTTGAGGCATTTTGCCAGCGTCACGTACTTAATGGTGTCTTCCGTAATTCGCGCTGCCTCGAATTGTCTCTCCTGAAGGGCAAACCATGCCGCCGTGTTCGTGGGCAGCAGTGGAGACATGCTGATCACCTGGCTGGCTATAGTTCCCTGTGTATTACCTTCCATCGTCGCGGTGCACTCAAAATCGGTGGTTAAAACGATAGCACTATCACGGTCACCTCTTTCACTAAATGTCACGTTAAATCACGTCGGTAGTCACCAATTTGAGGTGGTACGGTGATAGGAGCGTAAGGAACTACTCTTGGTGTTTTTACGAACAATAGTTTATTAGAACTAATCAACAATCAGAGTTAACAATGAACAATCAACAATTACACTTAACAGACAACAGGTAACAACTAACAAATAACGATAGACACCGAGAGGTCATTCGACGCGTTGCTATGCGAATAGTACCGAGGAGTTACACTTTTAATGGCGCAAGACAGACTGACTCTGCTTTTTGTTTCGGATCGCGCAGATTCTTCCCTTCGTAGCCCATCGATATCCCCACTAGCGTGCATTCATTAGATGTGCCGCCAGTGCTGGCACGTGTATGCTCTTCCGAGAATTCGGCGGAAAGAGTGTGAAGATATCGATGGTACATTGGGCACGTCGGTGTTGCGCTTTGGCGGCGTCGCGCTTTGTATCCGGAGCCGTTGAAAAGTTCCGTGGCCCGTGCCGCCACAGGTACTATGATTTTGAAAAATATTTTGTCATCTATTGTGAAGATTTTAAGATCACTGATGTCGAGTATGAATTGAAAATGTTCGGTTTTGGCAGAAATCGCGGTGTTGTACATCTGGCTACCTGTTGCCTTGGCGTAATTTTCTATGAATTCATTGGGGTCAAGTATTTGTGGACTAATTATTCCTTGTTTGCCTAATATCATGACGTTAAGTACTTCATCTAATTGGAAGTGTAAAGTTTGCATCGCGGTGTCGACTTTCATGATCATCTTAAGCATAGATCTATCGATATTTGCCTGCTGTTGTAATTTTAATATATCACTATGTGATCTCTCTAAGTGGTGTAGGTTTTCTGAGTTTACAATTTTTCTAATAAGTGCTGTTTGATTAGCTATTATGGTCTTGATTTTATTATTATCATCGAATAGTTTGTCCATATTTTCGTTTATGAGCGTAAGATCATCATCGTCGAGAGTCCCGAGCAGACTTTTCGATACGGAACCTATGATGTTAAGCAAACCTCGTGTACTCCGGGTATGTGTTAACGCTTTCAAGTGTTTTGCGAGTTGTTTTAGGTTATTGATGCGATTTTGTAATCCGCCTAACTCTTCGACGTATTGTTTGCTGATTGCACGTGAGTCTATTGTTAATTTATATGATTCTAATCCTACTATAACATTGGCAGTATCGCTGTACAAATATCCTTTTCCTGTGTTTTCTATGAATACAGAGTTTCCTTCTAATGGTGTAATATTTATT
>NW_022885013.1:0-34023 GCF_011952205.1 Bombus bifarius | reverse complement strand
ATAATTCTGGACGAGAGAATTCTCATTTAACCCTTGACGGTCGATGATTTTGTAAATCACGTACGATATCGTAATCAGGAATGAATTCTTTTATATTTTTAATCTTGAAATTACATAGGGCCAATACATATTAAGCTGAATCGCAAATAAATATTAAGGGAGTCTTAAGGAGTTATAATATCGACATTTCTTATCAATACGATAGTGATATAATAATGTGATATAGTACAGAGTGTTTCGTAACTGATGATTCTTCGTATTTTCGAGAAAATAAATTTTGAATATGTTTCGTGAATGTCGTGTGAACACGAGTTGACAAAGCTTCAGAATTTCATTCTCTCGAACGTCGTACGAAAATCTCTCGTTTTATATTTTCAACAGATCCTTTCACATAGTATTATTCTGTACCACTGGTTATTAACCACATTAACTAACCACTGGTTATCACAGTATCAATTACCAGACACCCTGTATAATACAGAATATTACTTCAAATATCCGTATAATGAAGCATTTCATTTTCTATAATTAATTATAATTAAGTTCGGCTGTTAAGGGTTAATACATTGTAACATAAGTGATCGTTATCGTAGAACTCCTAATTATAGGATGGAGTTAGATTAGACGTATAATGATGAACGAGGATCATCGAGCATTAATGTATTTAATTATAGAGATATTTAGCAGTTTATTTTTGTTCGGGGGATTCGTCGATGTGTGTGCAAATAAAAAGTAGAATTGTTTCTTATATTAAGGTTTATGGAAGTTTTATTCGGTGAATCAATCTTATGGACGTGAGTGTATACGCGAATGTATACGTGAGTGATGATTATGAATACTATGAATAGGTTTCTTCAGATTGATTGCGTTGTTATTGGCACAACGACGAACACTGATCGTCATACGACGGCACGATTTGCTTACAATATTCTTTCCTTTCTTTTTTTCTTCTTCCTAAACCATAGAAACAGTCAATTAGAGTTATTTTTTTTTTTTAAATGTACGCACAACTCGTTTTAGATAGATAAAAGTCCAGTAGTTGGTGCTGAAGAAATTATAACAATAATTTAAAAAGTCTTCAAGCTTGGATTTTATTAATATTGTACGTTATTTAAAATCGTACAAAAAAATATAACGAATAGATAAATAATCGTTAAAAATACGTGGATAATCGTTCAAAAGATATAAAACTGTTTCTTTTCACAAAGACAAATTATCTAAACGTACTATTTTTTTAAATAAGATTTTGTCCAATATATTCCAGTGAAAAATGTTAAAAACATTAAAGGAATCAAAAATTTAAATCTCCCTAATTTATTATTTACGTAATTAATAAATTACGTAATTATTAATTTACGTAACATTTTCGATATTATTCTACGTAATATCTTTGAATATCAAATTAGCACCAACCGCTGAACGATTCGAACGTGCGTAACGCAAGTGAAAATTAGCATTAAAATTATAAAAGCTCTTAAAAGATAATAATAAAAATTATATAGGAACACGATTTCTAAGCTCGCTCTTTTTAGAATTAAGGCTTACAAATTCTTAAACGTAAACGATAAAAATAAAAATTAATGTAGGAGAATAGAAAAATAATATGTTCCGATTTTTTCTCGTACAAAAATCGTCAGACTGATCCGCTTGTAATATTGTTACTTCTAAAAAAACACGAATCCTCCTTCGTGTTTTTTAATTGAATTATTATTAAAAATCAGATAATTATCGTTGACAGGAGTGATAGTGTTGATGTCCATTGAAGTGTGTCTTATGGTAGCAAGGCAACGACCAGAAATGTTGGTCCCTTCCGAATTCTTCGCCTTGCTTGATAGTCTGAGGAAGATTCTGGCCGACAGTTTGCAGCAGCACCAAAAAAGGACACCGTGCTGATAATGAGCATTGGAAATCCTTCCCAAATTGCAGCCTAATGAACAAATATTAATTTATATGAGCAAAGGTTAAATACCATGAAAATCTGGTCAAAGTATTTCTCATTTAAAAAGTTTCATTAGAAAGTTTCAACCAATATAGTTTCATATCTTAAGTTATTCCATCATTTTTTATTTTAAATTTCAATTTTTTGATTAAAGATCAGTTAAAGAAAAGCGTTGGTTGCAACTTCCAAAACGGACTTTCTAGAAAGTGAGAAATATTTTGATCAGATTTTTATAATATTTAACTTGTTCTAGAAAAAAACTATTTTACATTTTCATGAGAAAATTTACATGAGAACTTTTTCATAATTTCTAATAGCGCTTATTGTATTTTTTGGAATAAATTAAAGAGAAGTTGAACGTGGATGTACTTAGCGGTGTTTCAAAAATGTTGTAACAACAATAGTAGTATAAATATTTATTTACCGAGTCAGTGATATATGGCGCCAAAGAGTGTGCAACTATTCCGAAAATATGAATGAAAGATACGCCCTGCGATCTGACTGGCGTGGGCAGAAGTTCTACTGCATACTGAAGACCAACATTGGCTGCCATGTTCAGACAGAATCGCGACAATATTGACATTACTAATTTCGCGAGCACTGGGGAATAAATTAAAAAATACAAAATTAATCCTGGGTACACAATACTTGATTGTAAGTTTAATTAAAAATATAGTCCGATCGAAGCTTAATCAAAATCATTAAAATTTCACACAAACTTTAAACTTCTATAAATCTCCAAATTCTAGAAAACCAACATATAGAAAATTATTGCTTCTAAAATGTGCACACCTCTTTCAATTTCGCCACTAAATTAATTCCTAATAATTCCTAAATTCTAGCTCCATCAAAATAATTATTTTCCAAGATTAATACCTTCGAAGTTGCCAAAATTCTTTTACATTCATCATCAACTTAATTTCAGATTTTTCTCAATAATACGTCATTATAATCGTTTTAATTTTACTTTAATAAACAGATCGATATATTTACTGGAATGCAGCATAAGTTCAGCGATACTGAGTACACAGGTCATTGCCATCGTGAGAAATCCGCAGAGTCTACGACCCCATCGGTCGAGCAACAGGGCGAGTAATAACCCAGCTGGAAGTTCTGTGGCACAGGCGATCGAGAACGACACGAACACCGAGCTCTGGATAAGTTTTAATGAATACACGTGACCGTCGAACGAGATCAGGGTGAAACACCTACAAGATTGTATCGGTTATTTATGAAGGTTTTCTCGCAACATGAACTCGTATCTTATACTTGCCAGAATGCAACTAGAAGAATAGTGTTTCTCGCCAACCGTGGCGTTTTGAACAGATCGAGCAGCGTCGCTGATTCTTGAATTTTGTCCGGTGCCTCCATGTTACTCTGCAAGAATTTATTTCGAGAATAATTAACGAAAGATATAATACGAGTCGTGCCTTTAGCCCTTACACAGTTCAAAATTCATAACACACTGAAAAGAAATTTTATTTTCATTTTATTCGTCATTAATAGATAGCACGAACAGTGGCACTTTGCATTCTGTTTTATGGAATTAGTCGGCATGGCTTTTGATATCGAGATTTATTAATATAATGGGTGGTTGGTTGATTAAATACTTTTCTGATCCGAAATACAGTCGGGAACAAAACTAAGTGGATTAGTGGAGAAAATGTAAAAATTCATTTCAATCATTTGCTGAACTATCTGCATATTATTAGAAGGAAATATAATAAATAAAACTCAAGTATATGAGGCTGATACTAATTTGATTATACTTTCTTCACATCTATTTCCATTAACTATAGCAGCTTATTTTTATCCCCGATTGTACTTGTAAATTGTAAATATTTTATAATTTCTATATAAATTCCCAGATTTACTTCAAATTTTGTACGAGATCGATATAATACCACAATGGAATCGCGACAGTCAAGTTTCATTTCATATTTCATTTTTCATCGCGTTTCATTTTTAAAACCTGTTTATGCATGTTAAAATACATTCGCGAGTCTGTGTGTTTTCGACGTGAATCAAATATATCTGTCAGCACAGATTCAAGTACTGTACCGTATGATTTCGCGTAAGCTTTCTAGAATTCTATTTGATCGAACTTACGACGAATATATCGCAAATACGCGAGTCTGGATTTCTGCGATTGATCCTAGCTATTCTCCGTAGTTTCTCAACAACCTTGTCCATCATCCCGTTGGAAACGTACCAGCTTGAACAGAGCAAATACGAGTGATATGGATCGATAAGTAAATTTGCATAAATCTCAAAGCGCAAGTTGAGAATTCGAATAATCGAACGATTAGGAGTTTACTTACCGGGCGCTCTCGGGAAGAATCCACGGTGTGATAGCGACAGATAACAGCGGTATGGCAGTAACGTAAGTAAAATATCTCCAGTTCGCGATATAATAGGCTATCCATGGTAAAATTGTACTGGCCACTGCGAAGTATACGCCAAAGGCGATATTCACGACCAACGTTCGTTTCGAAACAGCCATATATTCGAGCACTGCGGGATAATTGATCGTCGATGACTCTCGGAATAACTGATTATTATATCAAGATACTTAACGACGATTATTCTTTATGTTGCAATAATAGAACATGGAAGATTTATCGAGTGAAACCGGTTATTATTAATATGGAGCAATTGATGACGAGCCGAATGAACGATACCATCAACATAATTGTAGGATAATTGTAAGATTATAAATATAATTCCGATTTTAAATTAATCCGTTTACTCTGCAAACGTGAATGTTCCGAGTTTGAGCTGGTCCGTATAACAAAAAGCGCTACATAATGCACGTGTTTTGCTTCTAACGTATTTAAACGAATTACGTGTTGAAAATTTTGTGATAATTTTCATTTCGAACGAATATACAGAGTGGTTGGTAACTGGTGGTACAAGCGGAAAGGGGGTGATTCTACGCGAAAAAAGAAGTCGAAAATATAGAATAAAAATTTTTCGTTCGAGGCTTTGTTTTCGAGAAAATCGACTTTGAATTTTCGCTCGATACGCGTGCACTTTATCGCGTCTCGTTATAACGGATCTCACTGTAGATCGTCGTCTCGATGGAAGAATTAAAAAAAAAAATTTGTATTCTATATTTTCGACTTCTTTCCGCTTGTACCACCAGTTACCAACCACCTTGTATAACTCGATTTAAGAATATCAAGATATAACTATCCTCGACGACATGAAAATCGATGAAACGATCTTTAACAATAACAAAATCAATATATTCATCTCTGGTGGTGGCAAAAGCTCTTGAATCAAGAACTCGAACCGTATAGTTCAATCGAGTACAGCAACGTCAAAATTATCTTCGAGGAACAATTCATCAAAAATTTCTCACGCTACATCATCTTTCACGTAATAGAAACATTGACTTGATACTAACGTTATCTCTCGCGTGACTGAAACATTGGCTTATCGGTCGAACCTCTCGCACTTTCTACTTCGTAGAAGGCTTACCGATAATCAGAGGAATGTTGATACAGTTATCGAACGCCAGTCCAGTGAGAAACCTACAGACGGCGAATGACCAAAAACTATTTGCGCTGGCAGTGAAAATGGAGGCAAAAAGGGCGATACCATTGCAGAACATTAAAGCTGGGATACGACCCTTGTGATCGGCGATCCAACCGACTAGGAAACCACCGATGATGGATCCGCAGAAGAAGATGGCCTGCGCCGTCGATACGAGGTATTCTCGGTCGCATACCCAATCTAGCTAATCACCAAGGTTAAGAGTTAGTCAGCGAAAAACCAGATTCATATTTTTCAGAATATAATTTTAATCCTGCTGCGGTCTTCGAATTTTTATATCTCGATTCTGCTCGCAGTTCGATGAATGAAAGAGTTCTTTATGCTCTGAAAAAAACGTTCGCGTAAAATCGGAACGAGGAATCATCCGTACTAACAATTATCGTCTTATACTTTCTTTAAACTTAAGAAATTTACTATAACAAGGTTAGATTAGATCGGAAATGACCCAAAGAACGCAGCAGAAGTGTAAGAATTTCGAAGCATGCGATTCAGACAACGATGTGAATACTTCACCTCAGTTCCTATACTAGGATATGGAATCTACGTAAAATTATACTCCCATTGAGTACATTTTATCGTTTTGTTTGTTTGGAAGCCCGATGAGCTCAGGCTCTTATCGCTCTTCAACAGCTCTGTGAAGTTTACGTCCTTCCGTTGACATTGTTCGTAATAAGGATAAACGTTCGTCACTGGAATCGCTATCTTAATCCTAAACACCCCATACGATAGATGATTGATCATTTTAATTATTAAAATAAGAACCAAAGTCCAGACAGAGTAATCCAAAAATATCTTGTATCTTATCGTGAAATTTTTCTACAATATTTTCTAATAATTTTCGAAATGTTCGAAAATTCGAGAAATTCCAGAAATCGCGATATCTCGCATATTTTTCACAATATTTTAAAGTCACTTTCTACGAACAATCAAAAATATTCCTTCATTATACATACTTACCTCTCTTCTTCGGTGAAATTCGAGTTTACTAATTCGTCTATCCTGCACCAGTGTTCCGTGGGAATAATCGTAATGAAAAATTGCGAGAAATACAGAAACGCGTACGTCGCGCCATAAGGTAGTAACGACAATAACAACAGCCATTGATATCTCCCGTAGTCACCGACATACGGCAGAACATCATCGAAACTTTCCAATCTTGGTCTCAATCGAGTCGCTTCAGTGGGCAATATAGAGTTACTCTTCTCGTCCTTCATTTCGCTGAAACAGAATCCATCCTTGATTTCCAGGCGTAGCAGTATAAAAGTCGTATAACAAAGTTTTCAGTCTTCTAGTCTTTGAAATAAATGTCATTCGGCAGTTCCTTTGATGTTTCACATTCTGTGATTCCAATTACAATGCTCCTTTCCTCTCCCACAAACAGGAAATTATTTTCTGACAGAACGCAGGAACAATCTTACCCGTCATTCACGTTTTCCCCTTCCATAGTTCGAGCAGCAAAGTCTCAATTATGACTTTAGATTTTGAAAGGCAACGGAGATGAAAGAGGAGACCCGATATGCTGATCGAAAGACGTTCGGAAATGAACTGAAAGAACGAGCGAAGTCCGGCAACTGTTCGCTTTGTTTTCGATTCGGTTAAACGTTAAATTAAGTGTAAGTGTTTGCTCGAGTGCCGGCCAATTACTGTGCCGGGAGTCAAGTGAATCGTGACACGCGACTCGTTCAAATTGAATTGCATACGAACCACGCTCGCGAGATCATCTTTAAAAAGGGCTGATTCGGTATACGCGGCGATGTCAACGTGATATCTACATGTCTGAGGAAAGTTTCGACGAAAGAAATAGCCTCGAGTGCTGGTTAATGGTGTTCGAGTTATCGTTTGGATATCGATATTATAGATTTGCAAATGAGATAGAAGAACCGAAGGAAAGTTTGTCGACTCTGTCATATTTAATTAAATGCAGGAGAAAAATTGAATGGAATAATTTTCTGATTAATATTGTTTGTTTATTACTCGTAATCCTCTTACCCGGCGACTTAAGGGTGACTTCCGGTTACAGTGCTTAACTAAACTAAGTTTTCGATCAATATATTGAACTCTATTGGAAAATAACCGAGAAAATTTTAAGCCATCGAAGGCTAAGAACAAATGAAATAATTGAAGGTTTTTCAAACCTGTTTTAACACTAATATCAGGGATATAAGAAGATGGTACTTTTGATGTATCAACGCAATTATTTGATTATTTACCATTCGTTAAAACAGACGGTCTTAGGGACTGAGGTGGTTAATTAGATATTGAAAAATTAAAAGAACGATTTCCAAGTTAAAAGTAAAATAATATATCGATCTTTCGCAAAATTTTTATATCAAATTGTTCATTTTCGTATCAGATAGAGCAAAAGGTTAAACTGATATGTTTACTTGAAAATGGATTCAGGGAAATTAATCATTTGCCAATTAAATTTAAGCGAATACGTGAAACAATATTATCATATGGAATAAACACGGAAACGAAACAGCTGACAGAAAAACCATCGATTTCGAGACATCGATTAGAATGACTAATGTCATTGTCAGGAGCGAGAAAGTGGTCGAGTGCTCGAAATAACTGGCCTGTTTGGAAAATACGACAACGAGAAACGTTCGTGTCTACGAGCCATCGTGTCTACATAATAAATACTTGCGTGTGTACGTCTACACAAATGGCGGCATTTTTGAAATCAAAAATAGAGTATATTACCCTTGATCGTCCAAACGAAACAATTGCTTATAATTACAAGACATTTGATACAGGACTTTGAGAAATCAATATGCTACAATTTGTTGGAAACATTTAGCTTGCACATAAATCACATATGAGCCAAACTCACGCGACTGATAACGTTACATTGCACTGAAACTGAGGACTCGATCGATTCTCAAAATTCCAAATACAATCTTTTAAATTAATTTTCATTCATTATCAAGAATCCAATCAAAATTTCTTTTTCCTAATTTATTAGTAACATTCTTAGGTAGAACTAATAATTATCGCTTCTCTTTTATAAACGATTATCAAAGCGAAAAATTAAATTCAGTCTATAGAAGAAAATGAATACAAAAGTTGAAACCCTTACCTGTCACCAAACGATTCTTCTATGTCTAATTAACGATAGTCTCACGACGTCAAAGTGAAAGTCCAAACTGATCGTTTCTCGTTGCTCTTTGTTCAAAATATCGATCACGATTAATCAGGCACTACCAACCACATCCACTAATATCACTGTCAGATCGATTAACAGCAAGGTATGAAATTAGTAATTAAGGGCACCCTCGATCAAACCATTTTTCTCTCTCAACGTCACACTAAATCATGTCAAATGTATCTTTCCGTTCCAAATGTCGTCGACTAACTTCCAACGAACAAAATGTCTCAATACACTAAGTTCGATACCTTCGTGTTCTTTGTGGAGATAACCGAAGAATTTTTCCGTTATTGTAGCATTTTCGTTGCTGCTTCTTAATTTAAAAGTAAAGAAATAAAATTAGTTTGAAAAAGCAATTAAAGTAATTCACGTGGGTTTCTTTGAAGACGGCGGAAAATCGATGATAAATAGAAATAGAAATAGAAATAAAATAAAATAAAATAAAATCTGCGATTAAACGAATAATTAATACATGTTATTTCGAAAAGGAAATTGGCGATAAAATAGGCGAAAAACAGTTTCTATTAAAAAGGTTATACGAATAATCAACGCAGTTTGCTTCGAAGCAAAATTAGAATTGGCAATCGAGCGAATGATTGACGATTTATTTGGAAAAGTTAGCGGAATCAATGACTAAACAAGCGAGATTTCGTTAAACACACGATTTCCTTCGTAAAGAAAGAAAAAGTAGATTTGTTGATTACACGAATAATCGCTGCAGTTTATCTCAAAGAAGAAATAGCGCGGATGGTCAAACAGGCGAGAAACAAGGTTTCTCCGGGAAAAGAAAATAAAATAGCTGATCGAGTAAATAGTAAATACAATTTACCTTGAGAAAGAAGCAGACTCGAGCGATCAACACTGTTTCCCTCGAAGAAACGCTAAAATTAATGGTCAAACAATCAAAGTAAGTAATTTTTCTCGAGGATAAAGTAGGATCAGTAGTTAAATCAACAAGATTGATACAGCTTCCCTTCAAGAGACACTATGATCAATATTTATACAGGCAGTCACGGAATCTCCCTTTCGACTGATCCAATCATTGAGTGAAACGATTGTATTCGATGAAATTTTCCTCGAAGATGAAGCAGAGTCGCAGATCCTTACGTACACGACCGATCAAGTTTCCACGGCAATAAACCTAAATTCTCTGGCTAATTGAAAATATAAAGGAGACACGACCACATTTCCATTTAAAGAAATGCAATTGTTAGTTAAACAACGATAGGATTTTCTTATTCGAAAAGAGAGGAGAAAAACGTCCGATGTTCACGAAGTCTTGTACAAATATGAAGGGGAAACCGGCTCGCGTATCGCTGATATAGAAGCTTGCTTAGCGAAGACGAACACGATACTCGGTGACACGTGTTTGCCAATAAAAAAGGAGAGAATCGAAGAGAAACGGAACGAAAGGAAGAAACGTTGATTGACAGTGGAACCGGCGAAACAAGAAATAGTTTGGAAAACACGATTTTCCGATCGCGAACATCGAGGACCACGTGCTCGCGTTGCCATTGATCGAACTCCATTTAGGTTTGCGGCAAATCGTCGCAACAGCGACGTTGGTAGAACAGAGACACAGAGTTCTTCTGTCTCACAAAAAGCAAGGTGCATACATATGTATTTCTTTGTTTCTCCAAAGCATAGTGGCGCCACGCCGGAAACCGGTTGTCCGAAGCCAGCCATACTTTTCAATGGTGTTGAAATGAATTGTATTGTCGTCTTGTCGCGTACTAAAATTGCGATATATGGACGGTGTTAAAAATTGACGTTGAAACACAACTGATTTTTGCAATTTAAATAACGGATGTATTGAAACGAATTCAGTGGATTTTTCAGGTAAATTTGTCGTTTGTTTTACCGGGTTTGATCTTGGATCGACTCTAGTATATTTTTCATATTTAATTGAAATGGGGAATTGCGTTATGTTATTTGTTGAAATGTTAGCATCGTTATTTTAGAATTAATATTTACAAAAGGCATAAATGTAATTGAATTCTAAAGAGGATTAATTAAGAATGCTCAAGCTTTTTGTGAGATTGGTTTTTTCTTGCAAGCTACCTCTATAAATTAGACCTCTCCTGAAGGGACACGTAGTTTCGTCAACCGGTTTCTTCTAACAAGATTCGTAGAATTAGCTTTTTGCGAAGGGACTGATTTATGAATATTGTTTCTTCTGAAAAGACTGCTTTGTTACCATAAAAAATCAAGGACAGGTTTTCGTAGTTTATATTCACCGAAATATTCACACACACAACAATTTCGAACAGTACGATTAACAAATTACTAGATATGTCTGTACAAATTTCACCTTACGCTCGAAGATACAAGCAAAGCGAAAATTAAATTTCCAAAATCAAATATCAAGAACAGTAAATAACTATATGCAGAATATTCTTCTAGCGAAAGACAGACAGTCTCTACTCACTATGTACATACGAAGAGAAAGATACACACTACATTCCAAACACATGTCCAAACACAGGAATGACCTCGTAACTTACATAACACCACAACTGAAGAAATTACACCATATAACATTGAATGTGACGGATGTAATATGGCACATCAATTATCGAACAAAAAGTTTCATAAAATTCAAATTAAAAGAAATATGGGATCGCGAAACACACAACGGGTGTGCATAAGTTATGTACGTAACTTCCAACTTACACACATGCAATAGGTTTAACCGTTACTGGCGTTGATAATAACAGAAGCACAGTCATGGATCCGTTACCATGTCTAGCGTTGTTTCAACGAGTTTCATTCCCACTTGATTTAGTGTCGCTCCTAACCGCTGGTTCACGCAACAGAGAAGGATAAAATGAACCACGACAGATATACAATTACATACTTACGTACTATATGGTTCAAAGTCTATAAATAATATTGTAGACGGTATAATTAGAGGCCTTCTGTACTATTTCCGCACGCAGTAACGTCCCAAACGTATACACGGAAAACTTTAAATCGTAGCACAATTGAAGCCAGAAGAAATTTTAAAGTGAGCTAAAAAATGAAGAACAAGCCGAAGATTCAAGAATAACAGAATTACACTGGAAACTCTATTTGTGTGGGGGGGGGGCGGGGAGGGTGCGTTTGAAAATCGATCGCGTATTACGCGGTAGGTAGTAGTTGACTGATATGATTGGAGTAATAAATGTCATTACGGATTATTTGATATCACTTTTGAATAAAACTTTTTGAATAAAATTCAATGTCAAGATTTATTCATTATCGATACTTATCTTGTTTACAGTAGATTGTAGAATCGAGATATTCTGTTCATAATTTTTTATGAAAATGTTCTTCGCTTTGATGAAGAATTTTTATTTTTAAAATGATATAAATGTGATATCTCGACGATATAAACGATGCTTTTCTTTATCTGTATATAAACTAAGCAACTTCTAGTTTTATAGATTTTCACACAAAGTTCGTCAAAATCATACGTAAGAAATATTTTCTTTAGATCTTGTACCGATTTACTGAATTACATATAGTAAATCATGCTAATATTTAATAACTAAATATAACTAGATATAAGTAATTATATGTGGCGGCACGGGCCACGGAACTTTTCAACGGCTCCGGATACAAAGCGCGACGCCGCCAAAGCGCAACACCGACGTGCCCAATGTATCATCGATATCTTCACACTCTTTCCGCCGAATTCTCGGAAGAGCATACACGTGCCAGCACAGGCGGCACATCTAATGAATGCACGCTAGTGGGGATATCGATGGGCTACGAAGGGAAGAATCCTATTTGATAGCAACGCGTCGAACGACATCTCGGTGTCTATCGTTATTTGTTAGTTGTTACCTGTTGTCTGTTAAGTGTAATTGTTGATTATTAATTGTTAACTCTGATTGTTGATTAGTTCTAATAAACTGTTATTCGTAAAAACACCAAGAGTAGTTCCTTACGCACCTATCACTATACCACCTCATATATTAAATAACAAACGGGATCACAATATTGTTTATGGGTACAGAGACCTTAGAAAAATTATGATCGTAGTCACGTAATTACATTGGTTCCTCAAGAATCCTGTCTACCTTGATAGATCATTAAGCAACGTGACTGGAATCGCATTGCGTCGTCGAAGGAAAATTTTTTATCTTTACTTTGTTATATGAAAATGCTTTCACTGACTGTGTAGAGGTCGGACTGAGGGAAATCTGTGTTCGCTTCTGGTTTCCATAACAGTAGAACGATGGATCTTGAATAATAGATACGTTTCTGTTATGTATTATAAACACGTAACTAAAGAGAATTCCATATTACCCAAAAACAGTTCATTCAATTTTAATTTCTGACTAGAAGAGACGAGAAATTCGCTAATGGAAAATTTTCATTTTTAAAATGCCTTACATTTATTAATACTCTTTTTTCGAAAACGACACTTATCGTACCATCTAATACTCAAAGATCAAAGCCTATCACAGTTTTCTGTTCCATCTTTTTTAAATGCTTAAAATATTAAACCTAAATTTAATATTTTTTATCATTTTATTAACGCGAAATCTGTTATTAATTATTTACTGTAATATTGTACAAATATTTCAGTCTTCATTTTGCCATACTAATACATAATGATCGTGATCTATCTTGATCATCTATCTTTTCCAAACTGATAATGTATTCCTTCATGGAATTTACCAGTTTCACTTCCTTATTGTTCATTTATCACCTAGTATCGGTAACAGATTATGTTATACGTGTTTCGTCGGCAAAACAAACAGAACTAAAGGATCTAAGAATCGCTCAGTAAGTAACAATGCGATTATGGCTGATTTCAGACAATCTGCGGCATTAAATTTTCTCACGTTGTCTCGTAACGATCGTGATTTTCCTTCTGATCCTTCAGATTAAACGTCCTTGAACATCGTTAACTAAATCATGAATTTATAACGAACCCCATTTTTCATTATTTTTTAACAAGATTCCAAAAGATATGAAAAGTAGACAAAACGGAGAGTTTATCTGAACATAATATTTATCGAATAAATCGAAATGTTATTACACGTATTTAAATATTTAAATAATCTATCATTCGAGTGTGTAATTTGTAATTATAAAATTTTATAATTCGTAAACTCGAAGAAGGCAATTAAAAACTCATGGATACACAAGTGTGTGTCACTTCATGTATGTACTTGTTGTATCGGGTATTTATGACATTCAAATAATAATATTTACATTTAGCTTTCGAAAATTAACTTGCTAATACGAAGCGTATTTACCTTCATATTTTATAATAAACTTAATTATTTCGTTAGCAATGAAACACGTGCGTCTCGCAGAAATGTAAAAAATCGTAGACAAATATAATGTTCCTAGTTTTACTTAACTTCTTAATTTTATTTACAATGATTATTGTAACGAAGTGTCTTCAAGTGGCAATAACTCAAATTTAATCCAATTTTTACGAACGCATAATCAAACTCGAATTTTATTCTTTAAGATATAGTTCATTCGAGTAACTCTGAAACGTAATTAATTAAAGCTTAGAAACGAAAGATTAAAAACATTTAATCCCCAATGGTGTATCTATTCCACTCTATATTAATATTAAAAAAACATATAAATCGGCGTCAAAAGATGTCAATATTTACAATCATAAAAATCGCCACGTTAAATCATCTTTTCATCTACTAATCCCACTCATAACAGCACACTCACCAAACAAACTATCAATGATCGCAAACGAGTCACAATGCCTTTCACATTTTACGTAAGCAAAAAAAGAATACAACGATCGTGATAGAAACTTTACAAGTGTCCCATTTACATATGTGCGTGTCTGTGTCAAGACTGCAATCAGTAAGATTAATCTCGTCTGTCGTCGACAACATGCTTCTCCGCAACCTTACTAGTTACCTTCAGATTGCATCACGTTAATATTAATTAGCGACAGAAACTACGATAAAGGTCGCGAACTCTCGTATGTTGAACCTTAACATTGGGGCAGTGAACGATATTTATGGAGTAGAGATGATATAGCACTGCACGTACGTAGCTGTGCGCATAGCATCGGATTCCATTGACTGTTAAGGGAATTAAAATGAGAAGAGAGAAGAATTTTCCATAACGATGCTACTAAACGGTATCGAGAAGAATCATTTCGTCCATGGTCTACAATAAAAGATTATAATACGTACTTGAGGCGGATAAGTCTCCTACGTGAAAATTACATTGAAGAAGAAGAAGAGAAAGAGAGCGATATAGAACCATGCGTTCCTTCAAGAAAAAAGAAGAAAAAAACCGACTAGATGAAGTAAGTAGTTCGCAAAAATATAACGTATCGTACCTTCGTGACTTTCCATACGAAAGTCGTATTCAGCTCTCCGCGGCTCACCGAATTAAAAAAAAAAAAATCGTGTTTGTAAGTGTGCTTTAGATACCGAAAAAAACAAGTTTTAAAAATCATGTGACAAGCGCATTTTTAAATCTGAGACGTTATCCTCTTTTGTTCTCCCGCCCCTGCCTTTTCTACGCCCGTCGAGATCGAATTCTCGCGATATTTTGCAATTCGTAGCTGCCTCTTTGGCACGAACAATTAATGTCACGTTTTTAGAGGATTAGACGCTGAAACTATCAAGAGCTGCTCATCAGAATATTCCTTTTAATCTTTCACACGATGTAAACTTCCGTGGTAATCGACTTTGAAGTTTATTATCTCATAATCTTTTCATCGGATTTTAATCCTTTTAGGCTTAAATTTGCCGAGTTTCTGAGCACTGCGTTCACATGCAAGCAAAATTTCTCTGAGAAGCGGAAAACTTCGAAATTTTTGTATTTATCTATAACGGCATTGTTTTGCATTTGTATTTGTATTTATCTAAATTTCAAGAATGTCTGAAAGTTGCGAAAATTAAGACATCGATATTTTCTTGATTGCTTGTGGTAGCTGGTATGGCAAAGTAAGTGTACGAAATTTCTGGAATCTATGGGAAAATTCTCGTTTAGCAGTTGCGCGTAGGAAAACTTTCAGAAGCAATCGTAATTAATAAATTGACAATGGAAAAAGTAATTGGCCGATCGCGAATGGTTTTTCCACGCTTATTATAGCTTTAAATCGCGTTACATCTACAATTAGTCTTGAATTGTACCTCCGTAAAAACAAAAACATGTTTCTCCACTGTAACAGCACGAACGACTCCCACGCATACGTCGAATACGTCGATTCGAATTCCAGGTATTTGTAGCTCGACGATATTTCTCGAAACACTCTGAAATTGGAATATTCTTCGCGCATTTCTAAGATTCTCCAAGAAGAGATTTCAAGCACTTCTAGGGAGAAATTTCTTGGAATATTATCTCTGTACTCTTTATGAACATAACGTGAACTTGGCATTATAATATACAGCATGTTGAATGCTGAAATTACCGATTTTATATAGAGATTGTTACGACCGTTCGCGGAGAGACGTTGTTGGAATAAACTGTGATTTATAACTTGTTATATCGGTGTCTTATTCAATTCAATAACGCACACAAATACAAAGGAAGGGTATTGCAGATTTATGGAGATTGTGGGGAAAGATATTAAATTTGTCAATAAATGCTTTGTTACAGTTGGTACGACCGTTCGCGGAGAGATGCGGTCGCGAGGACGCGTCAGCGAGAAGCGTAAATTCTCGCTACGATTATGTTAATCGACGCCGCGAAATAGTCGTTCCCCTGTTTCGGTTAAGACAACAGAGGTGGTTTAATGAATGTAACACTGTATTAACAGGTTAACATAGAATGATATATTTTACAATAATATGATGAATATGTTACAGAAATTTGACTCGACTTTACGATATCTCTAGATAAATTCGTTTGCTCGTCAGATTTGTCGAAGTGTCACGTTTGACTCGTCAGAAGGAACTGATCCCCTTCGATTATTCCTTTGTCTCATTTGGAAGATGACCCCCACTATGCTCGGGTCACGCCACCGCTCGCGCCTATGATCACGTATGCCTCTTCTTGCGTGAAAAACGTAACGGTCAAAAATCGACGTTTCTAGAGCTCGCTGCTTGGCAACAACTATGCTCTCGTCGATACATTGTATATGATCCGACGGGCAGATAGGGCGGTCTGCCTGCGACACTGTAGGGCCGCGAGCGACGGTTAGAAAATACAGCCTGTGGTAAGCCTCGTGGCGTAACACAGATTTTACGTTAATTTTATTCGAAAGATTTAGGTCAAATTTTTCCTTCGAAGAAGATTTTTCTGTCTTCAAAAGCGATTTTCCATCATTAATCGAAATATCATTTTTGCAATGGCTTGCTAGTGGGATTACGTGTTAAAACGTTCAGCTTTAAAGAGGATTATGTCCATCTCGGCGAGACTAGGCTCTCTAAAAATTGATGAATCCTGTACAGACAATATCTATAGTAAGCAACGCGTCGTCAAAACTTCAAAATATTATTACCCCGCTTTTACGTCGCAGATGTCGACAAAAATATTAATGAGATTTCCTAAGATAATCTCATACTTATTTGTATCGTTAATTCAATCGACTAAGGAACAAGTGGTGAAGAACTATTAGCAGAATCCAGGGAAGGTTTTACTGGCAAGTTTTATTACAAAACATCTAAGAACGATTTACATCATAATAAAAACAATCGCGCTATCTCGTCGCGTGACATGCGCACGAGGCGCTTTTCCTCGATTTTATACTCGATCTCCGTAGCATGCTACTCCTTAAAGGTTCACCGCGAAGCGACGCTCTCATCGAATTCCTCGCACTGCATCTAGAAAATGATCGGAACATGGCGACCGGTGGTGTCTCCTCGTCCTCGCGTTTCCTGTCAAAACATTGTGTTACGACCGTTCGCGGAGAGACGCGGCCGCTAGGAGAACGCGTCAGCCAGAGTCGTAAATTCTCGCTACGATCATGTTAATCGACGCCGCGAAATAGTCGTTCCCCTGTTTCGTTTAGGATAACAGAGGTGGTTTAATGAATGTAACACTGTATTAACAGGTTAACATAGAACAATATATTTTACAATAATCTGATGAAGATGTTATAGAAATTTGACTCGACTTTGATCTCTAGATAAATTCGTTTGCTATGTTCGGTGTGTCACGTTTGACTCGTCAGAAGGAACTGCCCGCCCTTCGATTATTTTCGTCTTTTCTGGAAGGCGACCCCCACTACTTTCGGATCACGCCACATTCTTTTACGCGAGGTAAAATAACGGCCACGAGTCGACGTTTCTGGAGGTCGCCCTGCTTAATGAACCATGCGCTTGCCACTACAATGTTTGTTTGCCGGGCAGCCGCGACGATCCGTCTGCGATGTTGTAGGACCGCGAGCGACGGTTAGAAAATACAGCCTGTTGTACGCCTCGTGGCGTAACACATTGCGTTTAAAAATATTGAATCCAATCGCTTAAAGATTTGAATAACTTCCCAACTCGATCCTTCTCTTCTGTTCAAAAGATTTAAAAAGCATTTGAAGAAAGAAGATAGTCCAGTTTTCTTTTGAGAGATTTAACAGATTTTAAGAAGAAAGTAATACGAAAGCATACGAAGATGTAGATCTAATAGAATGCTTGAGAATCTTGAACTTGGAGCTTGAAGATCTGTGAATATCTTTGAAAAAAGGAGACCGAAAGTTCCTTTATGTGATTTTACCTTCCGATACAAGGTACATCCCACATCTTCTGATCTTTTCCAAAATCCTCGCCGTCCTGCAGCGTCTGCGGAAGATCCTTATTCAATGTTTCCGGCAAAAAGAGAGTCAGAAGACCGCCCATAATTCCGAGTGTGCCCAGCACAAGAAGAGGTAGGAACGAGGACACAACATTGAGATAGACTACGAAGGGTGCGAGGATACTAGCAACGTATCCCATTATATGTATCAAAGCTACACCCTGAGCTCTAACCACAGTTGGTTATACTTCAGCCGCATATTGGAGACCGATATTGTATGAAATGTTTATCCAAAATCTACCGAGAATTGCCAGAGAAGCTGTATATATACCTGAAAAAAAATTTTAGCATTAGTTTTTAATTCTAATTTTTTATGAAATAATTTTAGAAAATTTTAAGGAATAAAAAGGGAAGAAATTATTTTATCTGTCTGTAATTTGTCTGGTTGTCTGCAATAGTTGATACAAGCATTTGCTAAGCTTAATATAAGCGTGCTTAGCTCTAAGCTAAGCACAAGCAATAAGCTTCTTATCTATAAAACGTTAATCTAGCCAATTTGAATCTAAGGGATTGTATTATGGATTACGGCTACTGAAAGCCATATAGCACTGCTGGAGCGCTGAAGCCCATCATTTTGAGGACTATTGCCAACGCCCTTTGATATATGCGGAAATACGAAGCGATCTTACGATCAAAGCAGTAGAAGGGGAAATAAAATATCTTTACAACGAATACATGATAGGGCTTGGAAACTATTCTAGCAATGTAGCAAATAATCTACAAGCATTTGCATGTTATAAATATTCCAAAATATACATTTTCTTCCTTTCAAAAAGCACAATGTTATACGAATGAAAAATATTCGTCTGATTAAGTCAAAATTATCGACTTAGGTTATTTAGAAGATTGATCGGTAATATAGAAGGGTGAATATATAAAAACGAAATGTACGAACTATTGGAAACGGCAGAAGCCCAGATGCTGAAGATACCAGAAATGACGAGGGAACCACACGCCAGCCATCTTCTGCCCCATCGATCAAGAACGAGCGTGAGGAACGTGTCAGCAGGCAGCTCGGTTGCTGCAGCAATCGTGAACGTAACAAACACGTCCAGGCCTAAATTATCGACGTTTCGTACGTGACCATCGAACACCAAAGAAATCGCCATCCTATATTTCGTAAAACAATTTCATATGATAAAGAAAAGCACGCTATCATATTTCATGTGAGAAGCAAATTCCTTGCTTCAGAAATGAAGTATTTTTAGACAAAAGATATAAAACTGTTCGTGAGATTTTTACAAGATACAATTCCGATTTTACGTCAATCTATTTGATATCTGTTTAATAGCGATACGAACCAAATAACAATAAATAGAATCGTGATATTCCGTAGTCGTGGCGTTCTAAATAGATCCAACACGGAGTACGTTTTGTCTGCTTCCTCCTCTTTGCAGATTCTGGCACAGGTTTCCTGTTATTAGCAAATTTTTAACTAGTTAATGTCGTTTGTCTGTTTTTCTTATAAATTTATGTGAATCTGTTATGTGTACAAAGATTACGATAAAATCCGGAAGAAAGTTTATGTTATATTTGTATGAGACGATCCTTTCGAAATAGTTTACTTGGACGTTCGCAAATTTTTTCATTTTACTTTATAAAACATGAAACCTCTGAAAGTCGATTATCTCCTTATATCGTACATTAATGTTAATATTGCCATGATCTATTCATAGACTGAGCAGTTTCCAAATGTTTAATCTATTTGTATAAAAATTTTCAAAGATAAAAACAATATACAAATTCAATAAATAACATTACAGAAATAGACAATAACAGACAATAACAGACAATAACAGAAATTGACAGCAATTTATCGTTGGCAATTTAGGTGATGAATAAGATATAAAATTACTAGGTTGTAAACAAATTTTCATTACGTAAAAGACCCAATTAGACTTCTATTCAAAGAAAATGATTATATGATATGCTTAAAGGCATATAAATTGGTATTTATAGAACGCACATAAAGCAGGAAAGATCATAAAAGTAGAAAATACGGAAAAGATTGCGGTAATCGGTTTATTTACCCGGAATCGTCTATAGATGTCATCGGGCACCTTGGTGCCGTTGATTCGCTCGAATTTACCAAGGATTTTAATGGCCCTGTCTATCTGACCTTGGCTGACCAGCCATCGAGCGCTTTCCGGTATCAACCATGGCGTACCTACGGCTAGAACAAGAGGAACTGAGGTGACAATACAGGTCATCCTCCAGTCGGCCAAATAATAGGCGATCCAGGGTAGAATGCAAGTTGCAAATGTGAAGAATATTGCGATCGACATATTCGCCACGAATGTCCTCCACTTTGGTCCAACGTATTCTAATACTGGAATAAAAAACATAATATTTAGAAGAATCATCTGTGAAAGAAATATTCTGTGAATAAAGAATGGAACAATATATTAGGTTGTCGCAGAAATTTCTTTCGTCTCGTAAGGAGATAATAGACGCATACTATTTTTTGTTTTATATTATTTTATTGAATTATATTCATTGGGACAAAATAGATCATACGTAATTCAATAAAATAATATAAAACGAAAGAAACTTTTGGGGCAACTTAACGCAATATGAAGAAGAAAAATTTGAGTTACAAATATATAAAAAGTAGATATACAATATATAGATTAATTTAACAAACGTGTTTAGTTCTACGATTAAATGGTGTTTAGATCTAATAACAAGGACTTTAATAATTTCCCGATGATTGTTCAAGCCCATTTAAATTTCCGTAAGTGTTTCGATACTTATCGACAAGAATACGTTTCTATTTACGAATTATACAGGGTGGTTGGTAACTGGTGGTACACGCGGAAAGGGGATGATTCTACGTGAAAAAAGAAGTCGAAAATATAGAATAAAAATTTTTCGTTTGAGGCTTTGTTTTCGAGAAAATCGACTTTGAATTTTCGCTCGGTACGCGTGCACTTTATCACGTCTCGTTATAACGGATCTCACTGTAGATCGTTGTCTCAATTGACGTTATTTTTAAAATTTTTAAATTTTTAAATTTTTAAATTTTTAAATTTTTAAATTTTTAAATTTTTAAATTTTTAAATTTTTAAATTTTTAAATTTTTAAATTTTTAAATTTTTAAATTTTTAAATTTTTAAATTTTTAAATTTTTAAATTTTTAAATTTTTATTCTATATTTTCGACTTCTTTTTTCGCGTAGAATCACCCCCTTTCCGCTTGTACCACCAATTACCAATCACCCTGTATTTCTTAAAGATACAAAAGGTAGAATCACGCGTAACTAGCAATATCATAAATTAACTGTGAATAAACGGATCGTTAGAGTCAAAGGATCATTTACATAATTCAAACACGAGCGTGTGTTACCTTGTTAAGCTATTTATGGTAGATATTGAAAGATCGATAAGCCTGAGATACATATTTATGTCGAAACGAACATTCTCTACGGAAAGTCGAGTCTAATTCGATGAAAACAATTGACTTCCTGAACGAACATATCGATATATATCCACAGTGCAATGACAAGTAAATATTACTCTATTTTCGTACAAGAAAACAGATTAAAACGATGAGAAGTTATCTTGAACAATTGAACTGACCTTCGCGATGAATGAATCTCGCAATTTCACGAATACGTAGACGAAATTAATGTCTGGTGCGTATACGTCCAATAAATTAGAAACGCAAGGTTGTAACTCTTTAATCGTATAACAGGACAAGATGCGATAAACACGCGGAAATATATCATAGTGAACAACGTCTATTTGTAGTTGCCGTAAAATAGGGAGTAATTGCTCTTAATGAAGCAACCGTGTTAGCCATTTAATAGTGGCTTGCTTCTAATCCGGAATCACCTTCAATTAGTTGTAACTAGTGGCTTCCTGATAATTACCGCTCAGTGGTTGTTTCTTTTTTTTTTTTTTGCTTTATTATAATTGCGATGCTCGAACCATGTTTACCATGGAACTCGCTTCCTTATTTAAAATCACTTTGTACCATTGATCTTTACTTTTCATGCTTCATAATGAACCAATTAGAATTCATAATAAACCAAAATGACGAACGTTCGTTTAAATCACGAGTTTCAGATATTTCTATTCTCTAAAATTACCTGAATTAATTTTTATTAAATAAAATAGCTATAGGATAATTCCACAAATCAGATATTTTGAGCAAATATCTCGGAATTTCCTGTTTAATTCGCCGTAAATTTTCCCAATACGCTCTGGACCTCCTACATATATATAACGTGTCTATACATAACTGTTAATTCATCATTTTCTCGTAATCCTAACAAACAATGCTTAAAAACTTTAACTACATTTTGGATTATTATCTCGCACGAATAAATTTTAAGCTATTAATCGCTTTCCTGAAAATCTGGGTTGGTTATCAGCTTCGGTACGAGACCATCGAGTAACTCCGGTACGCATGAACGGAAATAATCTCCCAGTTATATCCAAATGTTTAATAATTTTCTACATAGAAATTTAATGAAAAACAAGAATAGAAGAACCTCGCATTACAAAAATCAACTTCCATGAAATCTAAATATTATTTATGCTGTCTGTAATTTTCAACATCTTCTTTCGCAAATCATCATCACCATCATCATCATCACCATTGCGACAGCCATTCTAAAATATATGTATCATTAATTTAATAGAAAATAAGAGTAGAAGAACCTCACGTTATAAAAATCAACATTCATAAAACCAACAAAATATCGTTTTTTAAATATATGTATCATTCAGTTTGTATTGCCTTTACAACGCGTAGATAGGGCGAGGAGATCTCTTCTGAAGACGAGATATTATTCTCATAGAAAGGATACAGAAAGGAGAAGAAGTCGTAAAGAAGCTTCTCTGAGACCACTCGTTTCATCACTTCGCCTCTCAAGGTTTACTGCCTTTAACATTACATTATTCGCGCAGAAAAAGTATTCGCTTTTCTCCCAGCTGTTTCCGTCACCCTGTTATTTCATATCGTGTTACCGTTCGATCAAAAGCGACAACTCATTTATTGTAAACGAAGATTCCGTGCGGCACAGTTAGCAAAGATAAATTACAGACGATCGTATTAATAATAATAATCTGACCGATATCTCGCAATGCGACCAATCGATAAACGCGAGCACCGTCCAACGCAAGGACGTTGTTAACGTTTCGAAACTGATTAACGTTCGTTCTCTTCTTTCTTTTCTTTCGTTTCTTCCTTCTCGCCTGTTGGCTCGTAAAAGTATCTTAGCATTTATAGACATTTTTTATTTATTTATATTTATTATATATGATGGTATCATAATTAGTACAACAAAGTATTATTACGTTTCTGTTATATATTCATGAATATATTGGAATTTCATTAGGATCGTAATAAAGTCATATAATAATTATATCGAATATGACGTCAGAATGATAAATACGGTTATTATAATGCAGAGTTTCAATTAAGTAAATTTAAAAATCTATATACAAGATACAAAATTATTTAGCGTAATTATATATTTCACAGTAATTACAAAAATATTTAATTATAAAAATAGTCAAACATTTATTATATTAATAAATCCCGATATTTGATAACCATTTATTACATGTTTAAGATAACTATTTATGCTGTATATTTGTACTAAATAAATGTTTGCATTAAATATCTCGTAACTTCTATGTGCATCTTCAGAAATGCTTCAAACTTTACCAATATAATCATTACAATGCTAATGAAATTTCAGAATGTTTTATATAACACATATTCTACATACATGTAGTATGGTGGACGAAAGGCCTGGGAAATATCGGGCGAACTATGAACAATGTCGCGAGAGCCGAGGCGCCGTCGGGCCCATCAATGTGTCATCGGTCTTTTCAAGTGCATAGTTTCGTGGAAAAGACCTACGTGACCCTGGCTACGAGCGTCTGCAGAACACGTGTGCGGTGGGCCTAGGAAAAGGGCAATAGAATGCGACAACAGTGAGTCGAGAAACAGTGTGCGAGTCGAGAAACAGAGTGCGAGTCGAAAAGCACAGAGTGCGAGTCGAGGAGCCGAGTGCGAGTCGAGCGGAGACGGAGGTTGCGAGTGGCGTTGCCGAGAGAGTGTGGATTGCGCTGTGTTCTGTACGTTTGGTATGAATAGTTCAAGTTAAGCCACAATCGTCTTCTCTGTCTGATTAACATCTCTATTGTCCACTCTTTGTGAACATATTACATCACGATATTACATACATATAATTTTTCTGTGGCAAATATGTAAATGCTTTTATAAACTACTAGGTTTATACGCTTTGCAGTCTCATATTTTCCTCCCACTGTTAGCATTATCTGCAGTTTGTATGTGAGTTGTATGAAGTTGATCGAATTCTACGCTTTCAACGAGCTGGTCGAGTGAGGTTCTGCTTGAATAAGTTATAAATCCTGGCAGGAAGAAAGGCACGTGTTATTGATATCGACTGGTTAGCTGGAATGTTGAATAGGAATTTAAAGAACCAACTGAAACTTTATCGATAATAAAATATGGAAAATATGACTGCAAATAATACGTGAAAAATAATGGAAATATTCTATAGGATATTTGAATGTTTATTAGAGAATTTTAATGATAATATGGAACATAAAGAAGAAAGAAATTCGATGATACTAAATAATGATGATACTGAAAATTTCAGTGATTTTTATTAATATAAAATTAACATTAATATAAATAAAAACAAAAATCTATTATAAATGATATAGACGAACTTTTTAACTAAATATCGTTAGAAAGAAAGGTGACACAAGTATACATACGAAACAATACAAAAAATCCGCATCTATCTAGAGAAATTTGTTATGAATTTCAAAGTCTGTATAAATACGTATACTAATACATAAAGCTTCTAAAGCTCTAAAGTTTTAGTGTTTAAAAAAAAGTACAAAAATATTTCTATTAAAATATATATGATATTTTCCACGGTATTTTCTACGCAGTTTCTACAATTAAGGATTTCCTCGTTCCCATCGATTTTCCTCTAGTTGTGAGACCCTCGGATAATCACGTCCCTTTCATTTTATCTTCGCTACGCTCGATTATAAATACGGAACTGAATATAGAATTATTTGCAAATCAATGAATCCGATGATGTAATTTGTTACGCGCTCGAAACGAATTAGTATCACTTATCTTAGTTTCAATCAATACCTCACTTTCTCAAGTCATTGATTAAAATACGATTTACACTCGTACAGATCGAGCCTTCTTTCTCAATATTTCCGTCGAATATTCGTGATCAATCGTTTAATCGACCTTGATAATTAGAATAGAAATAAGAAAATTCGAACGCCAAATCATTAACGAACCAGCCACTTGCTCACGAATCTCGTCAACTTGGCCTTGTTTTGTCGAACAAATTGTAAATTTTTCCAACCTCGGCTTGAGTCATCGATTCAGGGTTAATGCACGTCACCTGAGTTTCTTTGGTCTCGATTTTCACAATTGGAATGCTGTCTGCAGGACAAACTTGCTATTCGATCAAGAAAACTCGTTTCAATGACTCGTCTGATGAACTTTCAATCAGCGTTCTTACGTTTCAACAGAGTCTCTTCAAAAGTTTCAATCAGGGTCTTAACGCTGTCTAGATTTTCTCTTCAGTATATTGATATTAGAACAATAACTGGAAAATATATTTCTACAGTATTATAATTGAAATTTTTTCATGTAGAGTTATAATAAAATTTTGTATTATAAATTGCCTGTATTATGGATATCAGACAATGAATTCAGCATGAATTATATCGATCTTATATTAAACAATTTATTAGAATTTTCAATGGAATATTTAAAATGTTACTTGATTGTTTTATATTATTATGTGATATTTTTACGAATTTTAAATAAGTTTGCTAGAAGAAGATGTTCATTTTAATTAAAACCATATACATGTATGTATGTATATATATACATAGATTTATAGTTGTGGAAGCGTTCGTTGTAGAACCATTCATTCGTTACCTTCGCTTTCCGTTGGGAAGTGAAAATTTATGAAAACCCTGGTATGCTATAGTTGTCCAGAAATGAAAAGCAATTTTGAACAACTAATCCTTTGTAATCAGAATATTGTCTCGTTAAAAGAGAAAACAAAATTATAATTGATCGCGAGTATAGAGGGAAAATATTAGTATAGAAAATGATTGCGAACTAACTACCTTTAAATATTATAAATATTCAATGGTATATATAAATCTAAATATCTTAAAGTTTCATATTTTTATCTTGCATGAAATTCTTATAAAACAGGAAAATTAATTTTTCTCTGTCTCTCTCCCTCTCTTTGATATAAACGCCGCAGTTAAAAAATAAATATGTATGACCTCATGTATATTCATATGTATTTAAGCATCTTTCTTCGTAACTTTGAATGGTTTTCAATTTCATTTAAATTGTTGCATGGCAACGTGAGTTCTGTTGCAAAATTCATATACTTGTAGAAACGTCAGTCGTAAATCAAGCATAACAACAGTTTTACAGTATGTTGTAGAGATTACTTTGTTATTTAAACTTAGAGATCTTCCTGCTTACAGTAATTACAAAAAGTAACTGTACACCATCGTATTTAGAACAGCATTTATATATATACCAATTAATTAAGACTAAGTCTTAAGATAAAACTGATTAAAATATTAGCTTTCGTATCATTTGTAATACTTTCATACATGCTTATAAATAATTAATGCTATCAAAATGAAACGTAAAAACTGATTTAAAAAAAAGGAAGAGAGACGCTTCATTGGGAAATAAGGATACATACGTACAAGTACTTTTTGTAGCCACTGTGTGGCTTTCAAACTCAATTTCAGGGCAAAAAAGAAATTATTGAAAAACGGTTACCTAATATGTACATCATAGTGAAGCAATTATCAAAGGCGAATCCAACGAAAAAACGACACAAAGTGAACTGCCAGAAGCTACCCGTGAACGCAGTAGCCACCCCAGCGAGAAATCCCATTAAATTAGCTCCGAGCAAAGCTGGTATTCTTCCATATTGATCAGCAACCCATCCAAAAATTAATCCTCCGAAGATAGCGCCGATGAAGAAGATACTTTGAGCTATGGTTGGCAATGCATCATACTGACAAACCCATCCCAGCTGCAACAGAAAACTACAGTCGAATGATTTACTTCTGATCACGATCAGCATCACAGAAATCTTATAGCAATTTCAACGCCTCGATTAAACGAATTTTCGATCAAAGTTTCGAAATTCCTAATGAAGCGCGCCTCTGTCCTTTTTTCTTTCCCTTTGAGGAAAAAAGAAGGAGAAGCTTAAGACCCTGCGCGTTCTCGCGTCCTTCTTCTGGATGCTTCCTACCCCTCGATGAATAATTCTCCTCCTGACGAGCGACGCAAAGTTCATGGAAATCCACTGGAGCAAAAAGTCTTGCAATTTATGTCGAACAAATCTGCGTGTTCGCGCTGTTGCTCGTTATAACGTTTTATTAAAGTTTCTTTTCAATCCGATATTTTCATTTTCAGTTTTATCGCAACCTAGTTTTATCAGCTTTCATAATTCGAAATTTTTTATCCTTTTTCTTTCTTTAAGTATTTTTATAAATATTTATTCGATTGTATTTTATTTGGCAATGTAACGCTTGAATTTAGAATGTACTCTGTAATTTCACTACATGCACTAATTATTACTGCAATATGTACTAGTAATTCTGTTACGTACTATAATTTTCCTCTGTGGAAATCGACATTGTTAATTTTCCCACTTCTGAACTATCGATCTTTCCACAAACGTTTATTCGACTCTTTTCATCGTTCTTCTTTCTTTCCAAAAATTGTACACTACGCTTATTTTTTATCGAAATAGATCATGCAAGTAATCGAATACGACATACACAGTATAAAGGGATTGATTGATAGGAACAGATAAAATATTCAAAAAGCAGGAAATTACAAGTCGAACATTTTCTGTCACCTCGGATGCCACAGACGCATAAGGGACGGTGGTATAATTAAATTCCCATCCTTGTTGGCAATCTTTCGTTGGCCACGATGGGTCCGGTGCGTGGCTTCCATTTAGCAAAATTTCCGTGTAATTTACATCGTACATGCTGCATCTCGAGTAACCTTCGCGGTTGACTGGTATCGCCAGCGACAGCCTGAAACGAAGGAGAAGATAACGTAGATTGGTTCACGGTCTTCGATGCCGATGGACGTTCCGACAAGCGAGTAATTAACGTTCTATTTGAAACTCGACAAAAAACATTGGGAATCTCGAGTATTTGTTGAGCTAATAATATTGATTGTTAGTCGAGTCTGATAAAACGTATTTGATTGGAATTTCATTTAAAGCGAAGAAAGTTATTTTCAATTGTAGCTGGATGTACGTTAATTGCTGTTTTCCTGTCTTTACAAATTACTCATTCCTTTGTTTCATCAGCCTTTTCGATTATTATTGTCTCGTATTATTATTGTCGAGTATTGTCTCGTGGTTATTATCTCAACGCTTTTATCGTGTCAATTTATTGCGTTGTGTTCATACGTGTTTGTAGAATATATAATAAACAATGCAATGAGAAATGAAAATGAGAAAATTTTGAAGAATTATTAAATTAGGTAAATTGAAGGGAAAGAAGTTCTGTGAAGGAACCGGGTTGGATCTAAACAGATAATAAAGAAAGATGATCCAAGATTTGCGACCTCCGACGTATGTCGAAAACACTTACTCATTAATAACGAATGTCATTAAGATAATCCAGTGACGGATAATACCGTCAAACGATGTTTACATTATTATAATATGAAATCCAATTTGAAGGCTTCGTGAATTTCTATTATCCTTCAATGAAATTATGAAATAATGGCGCAATTTAATGATAAAGATTATTATTATTTCATTAGGCTTGCTGTATAATTTGCTAGATTGTCTTCAACCAGATAAATATATCAATAATTTTGGCAATGGCTATCATCACATACTTTATCGAAAGAGAGAACATTGGTTCTCTTTGATTTTCGATCGTTGAATCGTCGAAAGAAAACTTCGCGGCTCAGAGAAAGTTCTCCTACAAACACGTACATAGCATAAAAATCGGTAACACGCGGAAGTTCTACAGGAAAAAAATCAAAAAGACTTGCTGAGCAAGGCAAGAACTTTCCAATAGAAGGTGAGCATAATAATAAATAACACTTGCACGGATGCTTGCGGAGGAGTCGTTGACTATATTAAACTAATACTAATTATGAAACAATGTAACAGTAACGGTACTAGTCGTAATTAACATACTATCGTTAACATTATCGTGATATCGAAATTTCTTCCCACAAGATCACCCACAAGATTAATTGCATCGATTTGCGAAATTCTTAGTGTTCGATGATTATCATAGTCGAGGAAAGGTATTTACAAGATATTAACATCCGCATCTAATCACATCTCGTAGCATCGCGACTTATCACGCGTATCGCCTAACCTTTACATGAATATTGAACGAACGAACACTTCGAACGCATTATGCAAGTGTACGTTACGTTTTTCATTCGCCGGTAAAAGCTTTCAAAAACGAGTTAATGAGCGAATGATACGTGGCATGCGCGAAAGAAACGAATGCTTGCCCATAGAATAGCTGAAAATGATTCGAAAAGTATACTAGCAAAATAACAATAGATTCAGATGATAACTGACCAGTCGACCAGGATTAGTCACAGCCTTTTAACAATTCTATCGATTTTTTGCTACTATTATACTTATTTACTCCAAAGCTAAGATCCTACCTAGGCTAAACTAAACGTTAACTATGACTCACAGTTGGAAAATGCACTTATCTTATACGTAATCATTTATCAATTACTGAGTTCGTTAAGTTCTATTTTTGTTTGCTGAAAGGAAAAAATCTTCCATTGATTAATCATCGCTATATCGTTGTTTGCTATTGTCTTTCGTTTGATCGACAATCATTTACCCATTCCATCGTTGTAGAACTCTTCATTTCTGGTTCCTATAATCTGGTATTTAATATCATCGAATTTATTTTGAAGCACGTGCACGTGCCAAAAAATTAGGTCACGGAAGTTTTATGCATTTCTGTGAAATCTGAAAGGGCAAAATTGCAAAGTACACGTGTGACACGTGGAAATATATATGTCGGAGATGAAAAGAACACCGGAGCCTTTGGAATTTTGGATAACCCCGCAACATTGTAACCTAGAGTCTACTATAGCTGTAATCAAACAATTGTAGTTATTCAACCCGATTGTAATTATTCGAGAATTGTGATAATGAGCTTGGGCTCGAGGCGACAGTCAGTCGCCGAACGTAGCCGCGGTCACGGGATGAACGCTTTGTCTAACAAAGGTATGGAGTAATTCTATAGCTCTCCTTAAAATAAATATTCGTGGCGACACGCGACAGTAAACATTCCAACGGTTTCTGTCCTGTGGCTCGCCACACGCAGACCCTATTCTTCGAGTAAGATGATTGCCAGATGTCGATGCGTCTCCGCAGTACATGTTCGGCTAGCTCGAGGGCCCGTTATAAATCTTAAGGTTTAGTTAACTAAAGTCCTTCAAACAGACGAACAGTCTTTGTCCCAACTACGGGAAGATAGGGGAGACATATTTTTCAACGAGCGGCGTCTTCCACTAGCAACTTTCCCTCGAGGGCGGCTAGCATCTTTTTCTAACCACCGATATGGAGATTGACCAATTAGCAACGCCAATTTCCCTTACTTTCTGAACGAAGGCTTTTCTCGACGAATCCGATGATCTCGTGTCCTTAGACACACCCCATTATAGTTTTCCTCTGTGGCGTGATCGGGACGGGAAAGACATTCTTTCTCGCGATCTCATTGATGAAAGGAGTAACTGTTTACGACCAGTGAATATTACGCGTCCGACTTAGATTTTGTGAGTACGTTCATCTATCATCCCGTCGACCGCGGATTCGTTATTGAACCTAGGATCATTGTCATTAGTTTCTCGAGCACCTAACTACCGCGGTTACTTGTCCGGTTCTATAATAATCGTATTTGCACTAGTCAATGTCTTCTCCATTGCATAACGACAACGTGTAACCCAAACGAAGATTCGTTTCACGCCCCTAACCCTAATTCTAATGTAAACCCGACATCAGAATTGGGATCAGTGCCGGTTATAACAGTGCAAGAGCTTACGACCATCGTGCGCGAGTCAATTCCGTCGCTAGTGCAAAAATCGAGTGTGGAACCTAACAATTTTTCGACTCCGCTGCCTGGTGCGCAGCTACCAATCTGATTATGGAGAAAGATCCTTTACAAAGCAGTGCCCTGAATATAATTTCAATGCCGAGTGTCGAATTGACTTCTACGTAGTGGAGGCGCTAACTGGTACATCAAGCCATCCGGGTGAGTCGTTTCCATTTTACCCCGATTTCGGAGCCGAGTGTTCGCTAATTAAAGAATCCGTAGTCTTGAGAATTTCTGGCAAAAGAACGATTGATATAGTAGTAATGCGAGGAATAAGAGATATTGGTACTAAACGTATCGCTCAAATCTTGCCCGTTGCAGGTGTTAGTGGTTAGAGATAAATTTTTCATGTCCTGGCTGATAGTTATTTAAAAATACGATATCGCGAGTGCTCGTCAAATTTTAAGCCAAGATCTTGACGTAATATTACACAAACTAGCCTCGCTATGTGTAAAACAAAAATAATTCATGCCCGTAATAAAACCGCTGAAAACGAGATCGATGTCAATGAAGTTGACAATGAGGTACGTGGTAGTGATGAAAGTCGATTAATCTTTCTTTTCGAAAATTCAGAGATTCATCCGTTACGGGTCCCCTACGTACTCGTACAAAAAATACAGGACAGTTAGAAGTACAATTAATTGATCCTAACATCGCCGTACAAGGAGTCCTAATAGACTTCGCGAGCGCAGAGTAGTACGTGATAGAACAAGCGACTTAATTACAGCCAAAAATCATAAAGCCTAGTAATTCACCGTTCGCGAGCCCCGTGTTACTCGTGAAGACGAACAATGGTTCAGATAGATGATAGACAGATTTTCGAGAACTAAATAAATATACGGTCGCGAATCGGTATCCTTTACCCCTCATTGCGGATCGAGTCGCGAGATTGCAAAAGCGAGATATTTTATTATTCTGGACATGGCCGGTGGGTTTCTCCAAACCCCTATTCATCCTAATTCTAGGAAGTATACAGCATTGATTACCCTCGATGAACAATTTGGATAATAAGTTGTTGTTTTCTTCGAATTCTTTTGTGCCTGTGTTCGATCCATTCGATGTCCTTTATTTGCATAACATAAGTGCGTGCGCGTTTAATGTTTCTTCCGGAAGTCATTTTCGGGACGGCGATACTATGCTGACTCCGTCGAAAATGGGGATTCTTATATCTTCGGACAACCCTAATAATTTTGCAACTCATACTTGTCTAAATATTCTAATATTTATGTTCTTCCTTGCTACAATTTTGTAAACCATCAAAGCGTTTACTACGGAAACCCTCAGGAGTAGTCGCGTGCCAAGTCTTCTGTAGCATTTGACCCTTTTTAATTGTGGTGACATAAGAAATCATTTGGTCGGAGTGATCTGTACTACACTTTCCTTCATTGTATTCAGCAGCGGCTGCTGATTTCGATGTTGCGAACAAACGAAACGAGAGATCGTTCTTGAGATTCCTTTGAAAACACGTATAACAGCCAACGTGCCATTCGTACGTTGTCGTCTATTTGGATGATGTCCTAATTATTGCCGACTCGATAGATCAAGCTCTAAAAGTATTGCACACCGTACTAGATACCCTTGTAAAAGCCGGATTCTCCTCTAACTTTTCAAAATGTTCTTTTCTAAAGGCATCGGTACTCTATTTGGAATATGTAATTTACGACGGAGAAGTTCGTCCCAATCCGGGTAAAATGCACGCCTTGAGTTCTTTACCTGCGTCAACGACCGTCACACAGCGCAGGCAGTTCATAGGTTTAGCCCTTTATTTCCGAAAATTCGTCCCTAAATTTTCACGGGTAATGAAACCCTTGTATGCGCTTACTTCCGATAATAAAAACATGACTTGGACAGATAGGCATGGAAAAATAAGGCAAAAGGTAATTTCCGCCCTGACCGACGCGCCGGTGTTAATGGTATTTGACCCCAATTACCCCATAGAACTACATACGGACGCTAGCTCGGAAGGATATGGAGCCATTCTAATGCACAGGGTCGAAGGCAAAAATCGAGTAGTGGAGTATTATAGCAAAAGGACTAGCCCTGCGGAATCTAGGTATCATTCCTACGAATTGGAAACGTTAGCGGTTGTAAACGCCGTCAAACACTTCCGTCATTATCTCCACGGACGAGAATTTCTTGTCGTCTCCGATTGTAATCCTTTGAAGGCATCCAGTAGTAAGGTAAATTTAAATGACAGGGTTTACAGGTGGTGGGCTTACTTACAAACTTTTACTTTTGACATTATGTACCGGGAAGGTAAACGAATGGCCCACGTAGATTTCTTTTCGCGAAATCCCGTAGACTTGGATCGCAGTACGTTTAGCAAAATCGTAGAGAAAGAAATTAACCTAACCGAAATCTCCGACGATTGGCTACTAGCGGAACAACGTCGCGACCCACAAATTGCCGAGATCGTCGATAAATTGCAGAACGAAGAGCTCGCGGAAGATGTCGCGAATACGTATGAGTTACGGTCCGGCACC